>NW_020212662.1:0-41942 GCF_003070985.1 Temnothorax curvispinosus
AGAGAATTTCAAATGTATCTAGTCGAAATAAAACATTAAAGGAAGACGCTAAGAATAACCAGCAAAGTGTAAATATTGCCAATCAGAAATCAACAAAAACATGGGAGAAACAAGAGAAAAATACAGGAGACCGAGAAAGTATAGCTTGGGATAAACATGATATTAAGCAGCGCAACAAGAATCAAAATGTCCAGGAATCATCTAGTCAAAATGTTTCAAGTAAATGCAATTGTATAGATTTATATTTAAGTCATTATTATTATACTAAATTAATATTAATTGTGTTTAGGAGAAAAAGGAAGAAAATTGTTCCCGAAGAAAAATTTGGCAAAAGAACGTATGCAAAGAATAAGAAAAAATTTGAATATCGATAAGGAAAAAATTCAGGAAATGTGTCGTGCCGATTTAGTTAGCAAGAAACCTTCACAAAAGTTTAGAAAAGGTTTGTCTGGTTTGTCTGGTAATTATATAAAATTTTATATATATCTTATATTTTACACTTTCGATAAAGTTTCGAGATATATGTTTAGACTTTTCAGTATTTTTACGTTGCTTTGTGTTTGCAGACAATGACAACTTAGGATCGACATGTTTTTATAAAAATGTTGATGTACGACTTAAGAAATTGCATAATAAAATCTTGAAAAATGCAATATATGAAAGAAATTTTACATTAAACGATGATAAATCACAAAATCAACAAAGTAATAGACCAGTTGCCGGAAATGATAAAGTAATGACAAAAGATAAATTAATAGAACAGGCTGAACGGGAAGTTCTGTACGAAGAAATGGATTGGGAACCCATGAAAGATGAGGAAATTGCGTTAGAGGTATGACCAGTATAATTGAAACATTACACGAACATAATTTATATTATAGGAGAAATCCACAATACGAATATATTTGACTATTGTATCTTCTTCAAGACTTAATCTTTAAAAGACATCTTTGTTTTATATGTTACCGTAAAAGAAACTTTAATATATTTCGTGTTTTCGTACTTTTTCTTATATAGGTAGAAGTTGTCAGGACACAACTTGATAAAGACAATGTAGAAACAGATTATATATCAAAAAATATTGTAGATTTAACACAATCCGACAAAACAGAATCACACGAAAAAGGTCCACTGCACATTGTTGTTGACACAAATGTGTTTCTGTCAAATCTGGAAATTATTGAAAAAGCAAGAGATGCAATCTTTAAGAATTATCCACGTCCTTTTATTGTAATTCCATGGACCGTGATATGTGTAAGTATAATATATGTACAGTATAGCAAAAATTTTGTCACGTCTCTGTAAAAGTTTTAATATACATGTTTTTTTTTTTTGAACATTTTTTTGATATAGGAATTAGACTACTTCAAAGATAATAAGTCTAAACATGAATTATCATTAAAAGCCAGAAAAGCCATATCTTTCATTCACGATCAGTTTTCCTCTAAGCACCCACGTATCATAGGACAAACACGAGAGCAGGCAGCGACAAATAAAAAGGAATTTTCTCTCAATTGTCCAGATGATGAGATCCTTCAGTGTTGCTTACAGATTCATCAATTAGGAAAATCAGTGGTACGTTCTTTTGTTACATCATACATAATGCACGCATATATTAAGAACGAATAGAAGTGTTATTTTTATTTTATATATGTAGGTCTTGCTATCTTATGACAAAAATCTCTGCACTAAAGCGATGATATATAATATACTAGCATTGGGACGCAATGATCCACTTGAAAAAATAGATTATTTAGATACGAGTGGTATAATGGTCAATAATTTGAATGATGGTCCCGTTGAAAAGTCTCTCTTTAACGACGAATTACGTTTAACAGATGATATTTTTGAGGATGCCAAATTGATCGTGAAAAACTTTTTGTCAACGGTACGCATTGTATGTTAGATTGTGAAATGTGTCAATTTTCACGAGCTCATATCGAACGAATATTTTTATGTTCAGATTATCACGAAGCAAATGTCAGAAATTTATGGAGAAGCAGAGTGGAAGATATATGTCATTATAAAGCCACCTTGGACTGCAATAACTGCATTAAAATGTGCTATAAAGCACTGGATTGCTGCCATTAATGAATCGTTCCAAAGACGCGCTGAATATATCCTAAAGGAATTGCTTGACGCTTTTCTACATATACCAGGTTACCTATACATGTTGTAACCTATTAAAACTATATTCTGCAACTTGAGCCTAATCTTGATGGTTCTTTTAGTGAGTGGCAGAAAATTGCAAGATGTGGAATATATTTTAGAGAAGTGCAGCGACTTGGTACAAATGGTTAATATGGATAAACACTGTGATCTCATGACCCAAACGTTCAGTACTATTACAGTAATATTTTTTTTATATATTTTTAAATATTTTATTATTTTGGAAGAGTTTGAAAATTAATACTTTCAAAATTTATACTTTTAGGAACTCAAGGAGAAGTGTAAGAAATGTATCGCTGATATCAACCTGAAAAAATTATACGATAAAATAGGCGTCGTAGAAAATGTCCAAGAACAAGAAATGAGAGCGGAAAAAGTATTCCAGTGCTTCCAGCATATCTATAATTACACACGTGACATGTGGTGAGATTTTTTATAGATATTTATAACTTCATACACGCACGCGTGCGCGCGTACAAAAATGTATTATATACATCACTTTTTGATATATATTAATAAGAATACTGCTATTCTTTCTTTGTGATTAAATATTATTATATTTATATTTTATAATAGTGGTTTGGCATGCAACAATGCAGGAATGGCATATTCTTTTACCTTCAACTCTATAGATCCACCATTGACACAAGCATCTGTACAACGTTTGCAATCAGAAATTACCAGAAAAGTGACTGATCTGACGCAGAATCTAAATAAGTAAGTTATTTCTTAATTCGGGAATAGTAACCTAGTATTTTTTTAGGCGTGAATAATTACCTGGGATGTTTTTTATATCCAATTAAAAATCACTTTGACTACGTATTGTATATTATTGATTGTTTTACGTTTTATCGTTATCTGAGATTAGGACGTTTTATCGCTATCTGAGATTAGGACGTTTTATCGTTATCTGAGATTATGTACATAGATTTACTTAATATTTTATAAAGGGAAAAAAGAATTTTAAAAAAGTATGAATTCTCGATCAATAAAGAAAATACTATAATTGAACTTTATTTTCTTATTGCTAGGATACAAAAATCACCCCAGGGATTACTCCCGGATTGATAATGTCAATAATCTGTTGATACTGATAGTTTATGACATTATTTTATGTCAAGTTATTTTATATTGTATACATACATATATATTTATGCAATTTTTTTGTAATTAGGTTACTGGTGCAGGCTGATGATTCTATAAAATATCAGACGTTACTTAGTTTACAGCAAAATTTAAGTACATTTTTGCCTGACACAGAGAGGATAACATTTGACGTGGTACCTTTGGATATATATTGTTGTGTTAAATTAAAAGAAGAAGCATTAAAGACTGGATTAAGACAACTACAAGAATTAACTTCGCATTTCTGTGCACTGGCTGCTCATTCATAGTTGTATGTATTTGTAATGTATGTATTGTAATTCAGTGTTTGAAAACATGTAGATATTTACAAAAATGTATATACATTTAATCTATAAGTTTTAAATATATTAACGATATATATTAATGATAATATATTAATAATATTAACGAAATATTATAAAAATATTTTTAATTTTATAAGAGAGTGACTGATATATCAATGGTGTCAATGAAAATGAATTATTGTGATTTATTTTTGGGTAAAAGTACTTTAGAATTGTCTTTTGTTGATTATATTGCGTATACGAGAAGTGTATCGTTCGAGAAAAAAATGTGAAGTTTTTTTTATCCATATATTTTTTACCTAAGTATTAATATTAATACAAGTTAGTCTCTTGAAAATTTTGCATATGTAACATTTTTCATTGGTGCTATCGATATTTTTTTGTAATTATGTAAACTAAGAATTTGTTTTATTTTTTAATATATGGATATTTCTTGTGTATATGGATTAATGTCATCATCATGGATTAATAACATCATTTTCTGTACAGTGAGAAAAGAAACGAATATTTTGAAGAATAAGATTGCGCAATAAACAATGGACGATAATTCGTAACACGATTAATATGATACAATTAATTTTTATAAAGATTCGCAAAACCTTCAGCAGGTTGTTGAAGCCAGTTTTCCTTGGAATAATATACATGTTTCGTCTCAATCACGTGAAAAGTGTAAGCGTGCCTCGATGTCTCACTCTTGTTTGAATAAGAAAAGTGGACCACCTGGCCGTGGATAAGAATACAAGTTCCTTTGCGTACTGGTACTGGTCTGAAATTACTTAACGGATAGCAAGGCGCCGCTCTGTCGAAAATTAGTAACTCTTGGGAATTCGGATCTTTGTTTCTCATATAACGCCTGTGCACTCCGCTCTGATGTGAGCCCGGAGCGATCCATAGACATCCGTTTTCTAGCGTTGCATCCTCCAATGCAATCCAGAAACCCAGGAGTTTCACCGGTTCAACATATAAATATGATGCGTCCTGATGCATCGTAACTGCAAGGAAATAACAATTATGTTCGGCTTAATGTTGCAGTGGTTATTACATAATAGTGTATTCTTGTTAAATCACATATTTTTATTTCAGTTAAATAATTCTCATGCGCATTGAGTTATATAAATATAATTATGAGAATTATTTAATTACCTTCCGAGCCTATTCCGGGATTTTTGTAAATGTACATTGATTGGCATACGACTGGTTCCTCGTAGTCTAATTGGAAAGCAACTTCTTTGACTCTCTCATCGAACGTGTACTTTTTGAAAGTAGGATGTAACCAATGAAGAGCGTGGCCTACCTGGAAATTATTAAGTCACCGTAAAATAATTTGAAATTATTTCAAAATATCTTCGTAGGAATTGATTTAACTAGAGGTACGACTCTTTTGAGATAGTTTACTTTGTTTAATGACACTCTTGGATGAACCTTCAATTTCCCGTCCTCTTCCAGAGCTTCAGTCTCAAAGAAAACACTTATTTTATTGGCGCTATCCAAAAAATACTTATCCTTATTCTGAAATAAGATCATATAATCATTACTTCCGTTAACATTAATATTGACTTTTATTTGTATAACATTCACAGGAAATTAAGTCTCGAAATTAACGAAAATATAGTTTTACATTAATACATAATACAGTGATACATACAAAGAATAAATTTATGTTTTACAAAATTTATTCTTTGTACGTATCTACCTTCTTTGATAAAAATCGTTTTTAAGTATTCACAAGTTATACGTTGTACGATCATCTCTGACTGATTCTGAATCGCCATATTAATATTTATACGCTTTATACTGTTAAGTTTCACAATTGATTATATTCTTATCACCTGTTGTAACTGTATCGTATTGAATACTTTTCGTTCCGATTCAGGTGGCAATTTATTCGTTAATTCTTCTCCACAAGCTCTCAATTCTTCGATCTCTTCCGGTCGAAAGAAGTCCTCCAAAATGACGTAGCCATTTTTCTGAAACTTAATTTAAAAGTATAATTAATATATAAATATTATTTTGGCATTTTTATACATATATAAGCTAATAAAATAAGTGGTTTAAAATACCATATCTTTTTTTTAATTACAAGCGCGGAAAGAATCAAGAAATGATAATGTGTAAGAGAAGTCGCTTTCCATTATATATTATATTCATAAATTAAAAAAATGGATTTATATAAAAAATAAATATACATAAGATATAGATGCGCGGAAGAACTAAAAAAATATTTATCCATTTTCCGGAATAATCTGCAGTCTCTTTACTTGAATTTCATAGCATCATTAACGTCACCGTAAAAATTTGAATTTTGTAGTAAAAGTTGAATGAATCTGAGAACAACGAATCGCTTATTCGATTTATTGCCGGGATAAGATAAGCGGTAATTGAAGGTCGTCGGTTCAAAATTTAAAGAAATTTTGTTTCCGGTCATTTGATCATCTGACCGATCAATGTCGTAGTTTCGTTGCACCTTGCACCACGATGTTTTGAGTGATAGACTACGATTCTATAAATAGATCACGACCGATAAAGCCATCTAAGAATAAACCCATGGGCATTGCCTGCTTCAGAGGGGAAACGCACGCCCAGAGTTCCTACGTTTTTCCGTTTCACACCTATCGCATTCCATGCTTCGCGTCAGCGCCGATCATGCAATCAGATTGCGATGCGCATACATCCGTTAAAAAAGCAGCAAATTGTTTTGTTACCGGTTAAGATAGTTCGACATGTATTACGTGTGTCAGACGTTTCAGATTAGTCCAAGGTGGAAAAAACACGTGGAAAAAAAATATTTTTTTTATACAAAAAAAAATATATATATATATATATATATATATATATATAATCTTGCATTTCTCTTAATTATTATCTAATATCTTAATGGCTTTGTTTTCTCATTTGTGGCGCTGTTTATATTCAGCTTTCGAAAAAATATTTTTCTTAATAATTAGGCTACGTCGGCGTCGCGTTGTTTCATTTCCCCATTTTTTATCCGCCGATAATTTTATCCAATTTTCAGAAATTTATTTTTATTAACCGGTTATCATGCGTGCGCGACGTGTCATTAAGACTCGTAGTCTAAATAAATTATATATAAATAAAACGTTTGCGCAACAGAGATCGTCGCGTACATCGTAGTTTTGTGATTCACGTATCGGTATATAGATATACAATCTCACACGCTAGTTGGCAGAGGCCTTTCCGTGTTATCTCACATGCGAGTGCGCGTCAAAACGGGTGTTTCGAAATTGCAAAACGCCGTTAAACGAAAGCGAAACGTCACTTCGTGCGGTATTTAATTCGCGGAACGGTTTTACGAGCAATTCCCCTAAGAGCCGAGACGTACGTTCGTCTTCTTGTTGCATATTCGTTAATCGTTTGATTTACGATCGAACGGACATTTAGAGGGCCGACAAAGTCGCCAGAAAAAAAAATAAGGAAGCTGCATTCGGCAAAATTCCAAAACTTGCATGTCAAAACGAAACCTCTCCGCGGTGTTAGTAGATGGTCGGGAAAAAGGTGTGCCGGGCGCGCGGTATTTTTAGCGTTCGAAACGGCGGGATATCGGTCGTAAACATTGCCGAAAGTCACATCGCGCGATCGTAGGAAGTCCCGCGCTTGTCATTCGTTCGAAAGCTACACGGTCTCTTCCTCGTTCCGGTGACGGCTCGCCGCTCGGGAAAAACGCGCGTCGCAATAAAGACACCACGGGGAACGCAGAACGCTCGCGGGTATCTTCGAAAAATCCGCAATTTATGTGCGCTATTTTTACGTTTCGATTACGGCGAAACGCATTATTGCATCGCCACAATATAATGCATTTCCTGCGATAAAGGGGAAATATCGTTCGGCGCAGTAGCAATTTTATTTAAGACAATGATATCTGCAATCTTCTCTGCTTTGTGCTGCCCTCAGCTGAGCTCTGGCCTTCGAATTGTCACACCGCTCGCAAACAAAGAGATTACACATCGATCTTTTTTATGACAGCCGTACATCAATCACTCTTTTTCTCGAGATGATAGTTAATAATGAAGACGCAAGAAACGATAGATTTGTAGAATATATTTCATCTTCATCTCTGACAATGATTTCTCACTCCATATTCAACCGAGTATTCAACAGCATTGCTGTGAATATATTGAATTGACATTTAATTCTTCCGCCAATATATGTGAGATTTTTCTAAAACTTCAGGTCAAACGTTTTTATTAAAATATTGAGCAGCGATACAAGAAAAACGAAAAAAAAGGTTTCTTGAGAAAGTAAGTTGTAAAATTTAACGAAGTCCATCACGATTAACATTTTACGTTTTATTCATTCTGTTATATTGACCAGATAGTATAAGTTTTACGTAACAACGCGATAAAGATTAAAATTTACGATTTCAATGTGGAATTTTTCCTTTTATTTGCCACAGTTATGGTGATAAGAGACCGTTATTTGAATGATGTAATTTGAAACGGTTGTTTCAATAATGTATTTTTTTGGATATAAATGTAATCAACAGATTATTTGAGGTTTTTCGTTTAATTTGCCACAGTTTATCAAGTTAAACTCCCTTAAGTTAAAAAACCGTTGTTTGAATGATTTAATTTAAAACGATTGTTTCAATAATATAGTTGGATGTAAATGTAATTAACGGATTATTAATTACTTTTCAAATTTAATGAGATAAGAAAATATATGTATGTCTGTGTGCGTACACACAAATTAATTTTATTATTTTATAAATATACTTAACACACAAAATATATGAGAGGATATACATTTTTTCTTATTAAATATATTTATAAAATAATGAAATTAATTTATACATATACACATATATACCTACACGGAAAAAAATGAAGTTGCTTCAATTAAACGTCGACGTCACGGGCTGCCACAAGCATTAAATAGTTAATTCAATTGGATATTATTGGACCAAATATTTAAATTATTAAAACAATTAAGTATCTGATGTTTTTTGTTCATTAATATTGATGTTGCCTCAATAACACTGTTGATACAAAAAATGATGCTGTTGATACGTCATTTTTTTCCGCGTATAAAGTAGGTTGCGGTGTTCCAGACGAAAGTTATATCGTTCAAAGATGAGGGACAAATAATGGTAAAATCAATTTTCGGAAAACATTTTTTTTTTCAAAATCACATAAATTTCATCGCCATTTTTTAAATAGAATTGATTTTTTTACATAATATAATTCTTCTCTAATATTCTGCATATAAAAGTATTAAGGTAGAGTTATCAAAAAATTAATAGTTTGCGAGATATTTTATATTCCGTATCAAAATGTGCCAGAATAAAGTACAAAATATCTCAAACTATTAATTTTTTGATAACTCCACCTTAATACTTTTATATGCAGAATAACTGGAAGAATCATATTATGTAAAAAAAATCATACAATTCTACTTTAAAATATGACGATGGTCTTCATGTGAGTTTAAAAAGTCGATTTTTTCAACTTTCGTCTGGAACACTTTTCTTTTAAATGCTTCGCTTTTCAAGCTATTCAAGTGTCTCAATTTAAATGCTGTGTATATAACACATACGCAGTTAATTGATTTCTGTAGTACTGATTCGGTTTGCGAGCATAAGAATTTTAAAGCCGCGTATATAAGCACCTCGCGAGCGAATTCGATAGCCAAACTCGCGCGGGCATACTACGTTTATTAACATTAACAAAGTTATATGCGTGCGAAGCACATCCCGAAAATAGCGTATGGCTAGTCGTTGTTGACAGGTGGGTGGTTGGGCTACGTCATTTCCCCTTGTCGTCGACATTTTTCTGAAATTTCGTCCGTATATACGAATGACTCAAGCCATCCGCGAAAGCGCTGAATCGCGTGGATAGAAATAGAATGGAATTACGGGATATGTAAGGTTCGTGGGCGTTCATCATCCGTCGTTTGCCTCTCATCTCGTAGCGCAATTACCAAGGATCAAGGTCGCCTACGGTATTTCGAATTAATTTGAGTATATATGTCGAATTCGCGAAGAGTACTTAAGTTAAAAACGTCCTAAAGGTCCTCTGATCCTATACTTCCTTCCAACCTTTTGGTCATATCGATAAAAAAAAGATGAAAAACGAAGGTTTTATTAATAATGGTAAATTTTGATAATAAATAAGAAATGTGAGGCTTGTTTTAACCGATTCACAACTCTAACTCTTAAAAAAACTTTATTATATCTTTTCCTCTTATTATTTCGAGCAATTAAAAACGTCAAAAAAAAGTTTTACTTTACGATAGTCATCTTCCAGAAATACAAAATGTTCGAAATGTTTTAAAATCTTTTATCTTCTATTATTTTTTGATATCTTTTTATACGAAAGAGATATTTTCTCTCGTTGGAGGGCGGTTTTTAATTACTTAAAATATGGATCTCTTCGTGTGATAAAACACGCTATCTATTCATTACATAACGCACCCAAAATGAAAGAATTATTGGAATATGTGTGCGCCTTTTTTCCCTTTTTCTACTGGAACAAGAATAGACTTTTCGTTGAATCTTTTCCGTTGGTCCCAAGTACGTAAAACATACACAGCGATAATATATGTTGCCCATTTGGTCTCTTTCGTTAAGATTTAAAAATAGTCTCCAAAATTCTACAGTGACAAGAAAAAATCATTCGGATCATCATAAATGGTCAAGCGATAAGGCATAATTCGATAACAACGTTTTGTTTTTACGAAATCCTCAGCTTCTCTGCGACTACGATTCGGTTTGTGAATATCGTTCTTAAAATAATTAATAAAAATTTCTCGCAGATGCAGAGGAAATTGATTCCAAAATTCGAAATCTTTCAGAACAATTAGCAATTATACGCACGCATGTAATTAAACGTTTAAAGCCCCTTGCACAATGCCAAACAACAGGCAATAGGAACAGGAAATAACCAAAAAATCGTTAATTACAACCTAAAAAGTTTGAATGCTATGATTGGTTGGCAACAAGCAATAGGCACAAAATTTCCAACGTGACGGAAACTCTGTGTCTATTGCCTGTGTCACTGTTTATTCTGCATTTATACATGATTTCTGATTTCTATTCCCTGTTCCTATTGCCTGTTGCCTGGCATTGTGCAAGGGGCTTAACTCTCTTCTTTTATTCTTATAGTTTTCCGTAAAAAAGAAATACAATTTCCGCAAAAAATAACTTTATATTTTTTAATATTTTTCTTTTAATATACACATATTTATATTATTATATTGTTAGTTACATATAGGTATTATTATTAAAAATAATGTTCATATATTACAGCTTTCAAATAAAGGATTGTAATTATAATAAACTGATAAAATTTAGAAAGCAATAATTTAAGAAATTGGGTTTAAAATATTCAAGTATTAAGGAACATTAATTGTCTACTTTTTTATCATTATAAATTGCTGAAGTATTATTTCTTATTGTTGCAAAAACATTGGAAAAGAAAGAGAAAAGAAGACAGAGAAAGAGTTAAATCTAAGCTATTAATTTAAATAATATATATAAGATATTAATTCTTTACAACAGGCAATGCAACAAAAATATAATCGTAAACGTGCGATAAGATTAAAAGTGAAAGTAAGTCAGAAATAAGTTGTTAGCAAGTTGCTACTACGTTTCGATAGAACGACAGATTATTCGAGTCATATTAATTCCCGCCGTTTACCCGCGCTTGCCTGAATTTCTTCACGTTGAAATTCAGAGCACTGGGCAGATATCACATGACCTCCGAACCGAGTGGTCCGGTCAATTATGTCATCTCGTATGGCATATGAACTCCAGTGACGCCGTTAGTAAACGACTACATTGTGTACCCTCATTTCTCAGTTCGTTGATGCAATCGTTAGAGGCTCATCGTTAAGGTCGTTCTACATTAGTCGCAAGCAATCCATATTGTCGCAAGACGCAAGAGGCGCTTTTACACTGCAATCACAAGTCACAGCCAATCAAAGAAGAGATTTGTTGTAAAAATGTCATTATCAACATGTCCTAAGCAAGCAGAACTGCTAGTAGCACAAGTAAATAGTATTGCTTTCTTCGCAAGCAGTACTACTTCCGGTCGTAACGTAGTCGCAAATAGTAATCACAAGGTTTGACCAAATCCAAAATTTGCGTCTCTGCGACATGTGAATACGAGCAGTTGAAAAAATGTATACAATTCTATGGGAGCTTTCCAGCAAGCGACACAGGTTGACACAAACATCATTCTATCTCCCTTTTTTTAGCAATGAGTAACAAAGACAAAACGACACTTGTGTCGACTTGTGTCGCTTGCTGGAAAACTTCCTATAATTCCTTAATTACATACGTAAAGCCGAATGACTCGATTTTTACTAAAAGTAGATGCAACATACCGTAAACTAAAAAATATATATCTTTAATTTTGATGTACAAAAATTGAACATTTATCGATTGTTATATTTTCACCGCAATACAAGAGTTGTACTTCTCATTTTGCGGATATTTCATTATTATCATTATTAGTTCTCTCTCTCTCTCTCTCTCTCTCTCTCTCTCTCTCTCTCTCTCTCGCCCCCTCCCTTTCCTCTTTCTGTTTTGGGATCCTAAACCAAAGGCCGGACTACGACGGAATGCACCTTCATCTAAACGGAATTGAAAAGTCGATAATTTTGATCGTTTTCTGTGTCACCGGCCTATATCTGCCCTTGCATAGACAAAGATAGACAAGATTATAGTACCTAGCTACAGTGCACAATAATAGATCTACACGCATAACTTTTTTGTTAGGTGTCTAATCCTAATTCTGAGAACCGTATGGTATTTCTTGATGTAATCCACCTTCCACGGTCTCATTTTGTAACAACAAATTGTAAAATTTTTATATGAAGCAAATGTTGTCACGAGTCGACGTCTTATTAATTGTCTGCATTTGTGAAATTATTTTCGTTCTTGGTATAAAATCAACCACCGTGGAGAGCATTAGCGCATATACTTTAACTTTGGAGAAGAATTTTTTTAAATCCATAAAGTCACAGTAAAAAGATATGCGTTTAGTAAAGATGTTGGTATTACAGACGGCTTTAAGATCTCCTATAAAGGACATGTTAAAACTTCAAGCCATATGTACATTTCTACTCTTATCATCCATAAATCTTAAAACAATAAATATATATTAAAAATGTTTATTATTCCATCCATTGTTGCATTCGTTACTCTTTCGAAAAAAAATGTCAATATATTTCGAATAAATTGGTATATCTTGACGAAGAATCATTCAATCAAAATTTTTGTCAAAAACGTCATCGATTAAATTACCGTCCACGTGTCAGACTCGACGACACGAGGGCGACGCGAAGCTCCTTTTGTCCTACAGGAAAGCGGTGCGGTGTACGGGAAAACAATTCTCACGAGTATTTTTCAGTTCCGTGTGGGACTCACCTGCGCGCGAATGTCTTTCATCCCGGTGCACGTGTTATCGCAGCGTAGTCGAATCGCGGTGAATCTCGAACCTGTTCGCTGATACACGAGGTGACAGAGTGAGACCGGAACACGTCTGCAGCCGAGTGCTCGCACCAAATGACTAGGTGAGCCCGTGGATACTGCGAAGTCCGTGTCTGGCCGACGACTCGGGCTTGTGCGAGCATAGCGAGATCGATGCGTTGTTCCGCCGGAATATCACACTAGCATCTTTGATTTTTCCGCACAGATCCACCAGAATTTATCACCTGACAAAAAGTCAGGGGACCCTCGGTGATACTGACAACTGACGTTGCGGACGATTTATCTCAAACATGCGTTCGCGATGCGTCATTCAGATAACTATATCTTCCTCACGAAGATATTGCACTTTCGTGCAAGAAGATAGTCACGTGTTAAAAAGTTAATTATATTTAAGTTGATTATTCATCACGCATGATTTGATTTTACGCTCGCAGACAAAATTAATCTCGAAGTGAATTCCAAACTTTATGAAGATATTATAAAGAAAAGTTCGTTTAAATTCGTTTCTCAATTGAGTTTACTTATCAACACGCTAAATACATTCCGTACGTTTTTTATGGTTTTATTTAATGTTGAGAACAGTTTAATTTCTAAATTATAACTGTTATAAAAATTCGATACACATGTAGGTATACACTTCTTTACGATAATTAAAAAAGTTATAGCAAGTCATGGTTATTTTGACGAAATGACATGGCATAATCATGCAATAAATTGTTAAGGTAAGATAACTAATGTTTAAAACGATAATACCTCTGTCACTCTTTTTTTAATTATTCGCGTGTAAGTACTCATATACAGATAAAAAAATATTGTATTATTTATGGAAAGAGAAGTCTTTACTTTAATGAAGAAAGTACATATAATCATACATTATCATTGACGATAATTATTCAATGTTAATTAAATCATTAACATCTTTGTTTTTTTTTCTTAAAATATTCCTATCAAAGCATAAAAGAACAGTACTAAAATTAAATTTTATAACATTTATAACATTTATGTATGTCTTTCTTTATTAAAATAATGATTTTCCTTTCCATTAAGCGAATACTTTTGACCGGTCCTGTATATTATAGATTTTTAGTAAGATATATACATATGGTCCAAAAAAAAAGTTTCGGGACTGGCAATACTGCGCGCGCCAGGATGACAATATTGTTGAATCGCGGGTGAAGTATTATAGCTGAGACATTTGTTTAATTTAGTAGAAAGCTTCGTCAGAATTGGTTGCGACTCATAGCGCATTTTCATCGTATGTGTATCGATACATAATATCAAAGACGTTAAAATTGGGACAGCGTATGTGAGCATTAAGTTCTACTATAAATTTGGAAAAAAATGCAACTGTGACATTCAAAATGCTAGAATTTGGCGTCCGAACTTCGCTGAACGCAGCAGTTGGCGTTTTCAGCACGACAACGCACCCGCGCAGCTCGAGTATCATTGTAAAGACGCTTTTGGCAAAGAAGGAGATATCAGTGTTGGAACACTCCCTACTCTCCGGACTTGGCCCCTGCGGACTTTATATTGCTCCTCAAACTGAAAACCGTCCGGAAGGGAAGATATTTCGAGAACGTCAATGATAGTCAAAGAAATGCAACCGCCGAACTCAACAGCCTCTCTTACGACACGTACATTTAAACAAGCATTCCAAAATTTGTACAAGCGATGTCATCGATGTGTAAACGTTGCCGGGGAATATATTGAAAATTAAAAAGCGTTTATTTGATTTTATGTTACGTATTGCAATTTTTTTATTTTATTAGAAACTTTTTTGTCAGATTGTGTATTATAGATTTTTTGTATGCAGTATGAATATACATATATCTATCCTATCTGTGAATCCAATTATACGTAAATCAAATATGTAAATAAATGATTTCTATTTCTATGATATAATAAAATCCTGGTAATGAACGTAGCGTTGGCCTCACGGTTCTTTGCTTATTTCGCAAGCTCCTGTTTGTAAGCCCAGTTCAGTTGCAACGCGATGCTCTTTTCGCGCTCGGCACTCACGGTCAGTCGGACATCGGACACTCGGCCATTCGTAACGAACGTCCAGGAAGTAAAGTTTCGAGAGTCGATTTTTTACAGGCTGCTTCAAAATCAACATGCCAATAAGAATGCATTTCTTTGGAGATGAGCAAAGTATATCAGTGTCGCAGAACAAATAAACGTGCTTCTTACCTTCTGATTTTACTTCCTGCTTTATATCTTCACATACCGGAATTTGCTCAATTTAATTAAATTAATTATTTAATTATTGTTTAAGCCGTTAATATTAAATTGAGATCCTATTCTAGAATAGTTATTTGTATAACAAGTGCTGTAAGTTGGAAATTGGACGTGCGGAGTGGACGCACGAGCCGGAGGCGAGTGCGATCACCCGCACGTTCAATTTTCAACTTAACACACGTGTTGCACACCCTATTTTATATTACAAGTGCGTGGAAAGTGGCCCATTACGAGCGTGTCACGCGCGTAATGTGCCACTTTCCACGCACGTGTGATGTAAAAATATTTTCTTTATACATATATATTGCACATATATCTATACGTATGTATGTATTAAACGTGAAACTGAATGATAGCATCACGTGGAAATTATGGAAGGGACTAATTTATCACATAATGATATCTATACTATTATATAAAATCCTTACGGGTGGTGTATGTTTGAACGTTAATAACTTGAAAACTATTGGACCGAATTTTTACCACAAGTACATGAAATAGGACTAGAATTTTCCGGGGAGTGCTATAGAGTGTGTAGTTTTTCGTTACCGATTTTTTTAATTTTTTTAATTCTTACAGGTAAAAGAATTAAAAAAATCGGTTTTCAAAAAATAGATAACGAAAAACTATACACTTTATAGCACTTCCCGGAAAATTCTCCCCCTATTTTATATGGTTTTAATACAAATTCGGTCCAATAGTTTTTAAGTTAAAAACGTTCAAACATACACCACCCGTAAGAATTAGAAAAATAAAAAAAAACGTTAACTTAAAAACTATTGGACCGAATTTATATTAGAACCATATAAAATAGAGGTAGAAATTTCCGGCGAGTGCTATAGAGTGTATAGTTTTTCGTTATCTATTTTCTGGAAACCCATTTTTAAAATTTTTTCAATTCTTACAAGTGGTGTATGTTTGAACGTTTTTAACTTAAAAACTATTGGACTGGATTTGTATTAAAACCATATAAAATAGGGGTAGAATTTTCCGGGGAGTGCTATAGAATGTATAGTTTTTTGTTACCGATCTTCTGGAGAAACCGGTTTTTCTAATTTTTTTAATTTTTACGCGAAATAATTGACCGAATTTCAAAGAATTATATATGAAATAGGGATAGAATTTTCCGGAGAGTGATATAAAGTGTATAATTTTTCGTTTCCGATCTTTTTGGAAACTGGTATCAAAATTTTTCCAATTTTTCGGGAATTAATTGCCCGAATTTCAAAGAATTGAATTTTGTGATATAAAGTGTATAATTTTTCGTTACCGATTTTTTTGGAAATTGTTATCAGAAACTTTTTGAATTTTTCGGGAAATAATTGATCGAATCTTAAAGAATTGTATATAAAACAGAGGTAGAATTTCTCGGAAAGTGTTATAAACTGTATTAGTTTTTCGTTACCGATCTTTCAAAAATTTTATTAATTTTTCGAGGATGGGTTTAATTGCCACGATGTGTATTATTTTTCGATAACAATTTATTTTTTTATGTAGGATAAGTTGTTTATTTCACATATGTGAACAGTCACTTCAATTCGTGGCTTTCGTGATGCCCGTTCTAGACTGGAGGATGAGCCGACTCTCGGCTCATCCGAGTGAGTGGTGTAGATGGGTAAAAATCTATAGTTTATGTATAGTTTATGTCACGTACACTATAGAAGACAGATGAGCCGAGAGTCGGCTCATCCTCCAGTCTAGAACGGACATGACTGTCGCGAGTGATAGAAAAGTTATTGGAGTTTTCTTGCAATAACCTGCAGTTAAAACGAGAGAAACAACTTATTCGATTTTTATATAAATAAGATTATCATTAAAAATTTGGATAAATGAAAAGAAAAGTTTCCAAGAAATAATTTACACAAAAAAGAATGACGCCAAAGTTTTGTTAAAATATGTGTGTAAAATAATCCAATTTTTCATGAGAGGGAGAGGGAGAGGGAGAGGGAGAGGGAGAGGGAGAGGGAGAGGGAGCGAGAGAGAGAGAGAGAGAGAGAGAGAGAGAGAGAGAGAGAGAGAGAGAGAGAGAGAGAGAGAGAGAGAGAGAGAGAGAGACTATTGAGTAAGATTATTTGCGTGTATTATTACTCATGTCCTTCGGGGCGAAGCCCGGGTAACCAGCTAGTTAAATATATAATATTATTTTAAATATATTTTAAATATAGAATATATTTAATTAATATTAACTATATAATATTAAATGTATGAATAATATATATTTTTAATATTATACGATATATTATATATATATGAGAACAGTCATATAATATTACTGGAAAGATAAGAGAGCTTTTATTTTCAAACTAGTTTCGTTTATCACACTTATTGTCCTATTAATAACCAAATCATTGGCGCGATAATTCATGTGTCGCACGCGCGTTTTGTTTTCGTTTGGACGATCCTGTAGAAACCGGCACCGAACTATAACGGCGAATTAATTCCGCGCACTTCGCTTGCGTGGGCTCGCTAATTTACGCGAGCAGACGACGCGAATTTATTAAAGCCGCGAATTTCTTTAAATTCTGAAGAAAACTTTCTTTCCGGTCCGGAAAACGCAGATATTTACGTTTCTATTCTCGCGCGTGTCTAGCCTTAATAAATAATGTATATCTCCAGGTTTACCCACAAATTGGCCTTATGCTCTCTTGATTTGTCTACAACGAATAGTTTCTGTTTTCACTCCTTCCTTCCCCTTTTCTTTCTCTCTTTCTGTTTAATCTCATCTGAAAGAAAATTCATAAACACATAAGTACTATTTTTACAATATGTAGATAGATATTAATATTTACTTTTTTCATCCTAAGATTGACAGAATTATTATGTTTCAAGGATTAAAGGTAAGACATTATTTAAACAAATTTTCAGGTTGACAAATTGGATATTTGAAGATAACTATTTGATTATAGATGCTCGTATATTTTTATTTAAGGAAGTGTTCGCTCAAAAGTAAGCAATTTTTGGGATGTTTTTTCTCGTAAAAAACCTACTTAATACCTTATTAATTGTCAAGGGAAAGGGGTAGACTTAACCTCAACTCGGAGTGTTTTTGAAGTGTGCTGAAGTGATCTGTAGTATTATTTTAACCAAATATCTTTTTATTTGGAAATACTATACGCAAGAATTTTCGTGTCATTTCTTGCTTCTGACGTCACATTCCAACATGGCCGCGACGAGTACCCAGGATCCTTAATCGGTCAATTATATGACCGAGATATGGCAACCATCGGGGACAAATATTTCGAAACGTTGCACCTTACGAGTTACGTTTAAATAAATATTAGTTATTTTTATATGAAACTCGGTAGAAATAACAATAAAATAGTAAAAAATACATATGCAAAACTACAAGAGCTTTTAGATTTTTTATTTATAAATAAAACCTTAAAATTGTCTATTTTTCAAGCCCATTTTTTAGCGAATACCCCTCTCCCCTCTCCTCTTAAAAATAAATAACTAAATAATTATTAATACAAACAAATTTTTACTAAAAATGTGTAAATTTATCCTACACTGAAATCCTAATAAACTTTCTGCTAGAGTGTTTGAGAAAAGATATACAAATACGGTTTTGAAAGGCCCAGGATGTACCTATTAATAGCTTCTCCGCGCGCGCGTTAATTGTTTCCATCACCGTAAAGATCATTGTGTATGTTATTATTGTCGACTTTTATTGTCTAATCTTTAGTAGTCCATCTATACGAGAGAGCCGAGCCGGTAGCAATAAAATAACCACGACGTAAATCGACTTATCTAATCGATTTTTCTGCTTCACGATCGAGAGGAACGAGCATACTTCGTCCGAGATTAAAAAGTCAATCGTTGAACGGAGATGAAGTATCCGATGGATATTCAGGAGTTCAACGCGAGTGCCATTTGACAATGAGCCAAAAGCCGGCTTCTCCGTTGACTCGGTTTCTTTTTATACCGTACGGTTTAGCTACGGTATTATTGCGCTATTACTGCCGGGTGTTGGGCATGGTTGGTGCAGTTTGGCGGGGCGGGAAAAGGTAACTCCGGCAAATGAGGCCGTTGTCCACCGGTTCGCTGTACGGTAAGTTGGTCCGCACGTCGGATGAAAATCCGGACAACTACGTCGTGTGTGTACACGTTTGCAGCACAACATCTTGGTTCGCTGCCAGGTATGTACTCTTTGCAGCTTTAACTCGACTCGAATTAATTGTAGCCGCGCCGCCCGGCACCGCGTCGTAAACATTTATAATACCGTCGAGAGCAGCGGAATATGGTATTAATTGCTCGCGTGCTCATCACGAGTATTCGAATTCCACGTGCTTACCGATCGAATACGCGAAAACCTACTAAGACATCTCCTAAGAAATCGAGATAAGCATCGCTAGAACTGTGGATTGATCTGCAGATGACTTTTGCTATCTTTTATATCTTTCATTTTTAGGAATAACTAAAGTAAGCTGTACCCTCTTAGGGAAATATGCTCGCGCGCACTTACTCGCTGCTTATCGCATTTTAATAATAATAATAATAATATAAATAATTAAAATGTTACAAATTATTATTATAAATATATAAATTATTAATATAAATATTATTATTGTACTTTTTGTATCTTGTTCTTGTAATTCTCGCGTTTATATTTTTATTGCGATTATAGCTAACATAGGCGCGTAAAATTAAATGACTAATTAAGGAATATAAATTCATAAATATAAGTAAATCTAAATCTCTGAGTCTAAAAAATACTTGAATATCACACTTGACATGTTATCTATGTAGGCAAATAAAAAGACTTTATTTTCGATTGCGTTTATCATTCACACTAGACATCAAAACAATTCTATTTATATTCTATTTGGAAATTTTTCTAGTAGTCTACGCGATATCCAGTGGTGGATCCTGATACCTCGTAATTTTACATCAGATTCTAATTAAATATATCTTGAATATACGATGACAAAGAATAACAATTATACTTTTGATTTTGCGTGCGCCTATGGGGAGGTCACCATACATACGTTTGCGCATTGAACTGCATACCGTAGAACGATTATTTGCAGGCGCAAAAATTATTTCTTGACCATAACAATAACTTCTTCATGTAAATTCTACGATTCGGTCCAACATTTCATCTGTAGCATTTAAAATTCTCGTAATTTATCTTGTCGTATATCGTTTGTATAAAGAATAATCGACATTCTTCATTTTTTTTATTGTTAGAAAATCGCGATTATATTTCTATACAAACGCATCTTATGCACAATCAATTCTCCTTTCTCACTTCTTCATTACTCAGAGAAGATATATGGATGTGTAATATTTTGTATTAACAAAATATACAAACGTATATTAAGTCGCATAAGATTAAATTAGAGAAAGAAAAAGGAGAAAAAAGAGAGAACAAAATAGTTATAAAGTAAGCTTATAAATATAAAGATAGAAAATATTAGTATAAAAGCTAATGCCAAAGAAACAGAACTGAAGTACAAAAGTGAGCATGTGACTAATTAGAAATGTAAATAGATAATAGGTCGACTTGCAGCATTTTGGATTAACTAATCTATTTAGGTCTTAATTTTCTGTCTTTATCTCTTCCATTACTATCAACAATAGCTGAAGTCCGATTTTCTCCCGTATTACATTTTTCCATTAGATAATTTTATCTTACAAACAATCCACTCACAGCTTGTGTAGCAATCCTATTCTATTTTCTCTTCGTAGGGGAATCCAGGGCTTAATGGGAACGCTAAGAAGTTTAAACATATTAAAAATAAGTAAATAAACTTGATTTTGCACCAAATTATTCTTTGAAATATTTGTTATAAGAAAAACACAAGTTTTACCGCAAAAAAATAGTTTAAAAAGACGAAATTATTGTTTTATACATTAAAAAACGTGAGTTTTCCTTATTATGCATTTTATGCGGGGTATAATGGAATACCTCATAAAACTTGTTCATTAATATTCAAAACTTTTTAAAAATGATTTATTAGAACACACAATATATGTAGGAATGTATTATTACACTTTTAAGTAATAATAATTATTTATTAATAACGCTTTTTTTATTACAGTATACTTTCTTTAATCAAAATATAAATCAAAATTTGGTGCAATAATTTTTGGCATCTATATTGCGCAACATAACATAGGTATTTATTGATAGCGTACAAAAAAACATTTGAAGAACACAAGGCATTATTACCGTATACTAATGCCCCGTTATGCCACGAAATGAATATAAGTTTACTTTAGGTAATATAAATCATCACAGATAATTAATATTTATACAAATACTTTATTAAATTGACAAGAAAAGGTCGTTTAATAACGTAAATGCGCTATTATGGTAATAAAAAAAAGGGTAATTATGCATAAAAGCGACGTCCTCTCCGATGACCTTGACCTTGACATATGTTGTGAAGGTCACTCTACTGAGTGACCTTCAAAAGGTTTTAGCATTTTAGCCGTTGGTCATTGTTTATTAAAAAGTTATAAACAAAAAAAGTCTGAAAAATATAGCAGTTATTTTGAGTTTTGGAAGGTATAAACGACTAATATAAACGTCTTTTTTTTTAAGCAGAGAATACTTTATTTTGCGAGAAAGTCGCTGCTTTACCAAAACACAACATTTAAAGCAGTAAATTGTTGATAAATTGAAGTCTTTTTGTTAATGCAGTGAATACTTACATAGGTTAGATGACGCGCTTTACTAATATTTAACAGTTTAAAGCGCGTAATCTAACCTATGTAGATTAGTGACGCGCTTTAAACAGTTAAATATTAGTAAAGCGCGTCATCTAACCTATGTAAGTATTCACTGCATTAACAAAAAGACTTCAATTTATCAACAATTTACTGCTTTAAATGTTGTGTTTTGGTAAAGCAACGACTTTCTCGCGAAATAAAGTATTCTCTGCTTTAAAAAAAAGACGTTATATTAGTCGTTTATGCCTTCCAAAACTCAAAATAGCTGCTATATTTTTTAAACTTTTTTTGTTTATAACTTTTTAATAAACAATGATCAACGGCTAAAACCTTTTGAAGGTCACTCAGTAGAGTGACCTTCACAACATATGTCAAGGTCAAGGTCATCGGAGAGGACGTCGCTTTTATGCATAATTACCAAAAATAGAATTTTATTGTTGCGCTTATCTTATGCAAATGTATCAAAGAAACTGATGCAACTCACAATCAGTCGCGGAGAGCACACCGAACGCATTAAACAATTTATAGTATCTTTCAGCCAAAAATAATATAAAAACTAATAACAATACGCGGTTGGAGCCATCTAAGAGTAATAATTTCCAAACATTTCATCACATAGCAGCATCTCTGTAAAAAGTTATCGACCATATCCTGTTGTGCTCCGTAGTCCGTTATGCTCCAGGTTCCCCTATTTTTTTTGTTTAGATTTTAGAGCAATTTGTTTAGACGTTTTATCTCGAAATACTCATCAGTTATATGAGTGGGATGGGGACTGAGAGTGGGATAATGACGTTATTATACAGGGTGGTAGTTAAGTACTCTAAAAGATTTTAAAGGGTAATTTCTTGCACAAATTCAAGACGAAAACTTCATATGACCAAAACGGCTTAGTTTAAAAAATACAGGGTTTTGAAGGACATAAAGACCTGATTTTTTAGGGCCATACATTATTTTTTATTCAATCAGGGACGCACCTAAGGATAAGCGGGTACCCTTTTTTACGAAAAAAAAACTGGTACACCACTGATTTTTTTAAGTTTGAAACTTTTTTATGATAAATGAGATAAATCAACAAAAAAAAAGATCTCTTTAATATTTTCGATAGAATCATTTTGGAGAAAAAAAAATAAATTTAAGTTCGTAGACTTCTTTTCATTCGTAGACTTTATCTCATCTGCTTATGCTTGGATCCGCCTCTGATTGAATAAAAAATAATATATGGCCCGAAAAGATCAGTCTTCATGTCGTTCAAACATACATAAAGTTTCATCAAAATAACCCGAGTAATTTTCGAAATTTCTGGAAATAAATTTTTCCTTCAACTTTGACACCCTGTATTTTTGAAACTAAAGGACATATCGTCATATGAAATTTTCGTCTTGAATTTGTGTGAGAAATCACCTCTTAAAATCTTTTAGAGTACTTAACTCACTCTGTACAATTACTTAATTTATGAGTGATTTGTCATTGTGTTTGGTGAGCATGTTTGGAAAACAAAGCAATATTTCTTGGCAAAAACTGAAATGATTAACCTCCAATAAAAATATGAACCCAAATAGTTCTTGAATTATGATGCAATGAGAAAAGAAGGGAATCCTATGATAGTTGAAACACACATCTAACTGCACGTATTATCTACGTATAAGATAAAAAAAAATATAGCACTTATTCGGTTTTGTGTAAGAGTTTCAGAATCTTAAGATTAATGTATTAATGGATTATACAATATCATTCCAAGTTTCCAATACCATTCCATTTCTTGCATTTTATAAAAAATTACATTATATTTAAATCGCTCAGAATTAATAACCTCGAAATTGATCAAATTATTAAATCATTTTTATGTATTCTTGGAAAAAGAAATAAATTGAATTCTTTTCTTTTCTTATTGGATCGAAACTCCATCCGAATTTCGCGTCTCTCTCTCTCTCTCTCTCTCTCTCTCTCTCTCTCTTTCTCTCCACCAAAAACGCCCAACTGAGAAAAGTTATTATCGAGTTCGTACCACCATTAGTCTAAGCGCGAAATACTTGATAAAATTTTTTCTGCTTCTACACAAAAAACTTTCTTGGATTTAATTGGAACTGATTGTGAGAGATCCAATGAGAGATCGAATTGGAACCTAATCTAATTATTTTTCTACGAAAAAACATTTGGTTGGAGTGTTTATGAGAATTCAGATCAGTAATGTTTTTTTGCGAACATATTTTTGTAAATACTCTATTGGAAATCCCAATCCAAAAAAGAATCGTAGATTCTGGTTCTTGAAATGTTTATGAACATTCAAATCAGTGGCGCAACGTTCTTTTTAAACATTTTGATCTTACAAACATCCTGTCGACGAAGAAGCAACGGAATCTCACAGTGATCGCGATAAAGCTGATAAGAATTAATCTCAATCACGCTTGTCGCGCGGCAACCGATTATCGAGGTGCAGTTGCGTTCGCGCATCTCTTCCTGGATGCCTTCGGCTGATGCTCGGTGCACGCAAACCGGCGCGGGCGCGGCCTCTCACATCCTCTCTAAGCGGGGCTCACCGCATCGGCGCGCAAAATAAGTAAAAACGGGATTAATTGTTCGTTACTTGCGCGGCTAAACTACTGACGCGACCGGGATTGAGTCCGGCATTATCTTCAATGGACAATTTGATCTCGATTCGCGCGCGGGAAACACCGGAATCACCCGGTCTCCGATCGGTTATTGCGGCCCCATTCAAACGACAATTACGATGCGCAATTAATTGCCGGTGTGCGTGTCTAGCATGTCACGGAAGGTTGATATCGATGCTATATATCTTTTCACGCGGTTGCTTAATATTATACTTTTGACGGTGCACGTACTCCAATTTAATATACTATTACGATTGCTTGTTTGAAGCATACTCGTTTTACATTTCATTAATATCTCTCTTCTCACTCTCATTCTCTCTCTTTCTCTATCTGTCTGTCTGTCTGTTCTTGCCATTAATGAATTAGTGCAAACCATTACTTGTACTATTGCAATGTATCTTATCTCAGAAAATTACCACTTTATAATAAACTAGCTTGATATCCAGTGCTTCGCTATGGTATGGGAAGGATTCTATAATTATCCCCCCGAATCTAGATGATTTGTCCCTTTAGGGGTTGATTAGAACAAAATCCTAAATTATGTTTTTAAGCATTTGTATGGGTAACCTTTGTAAGCAAAAACCAAGTCGATATTTCGGGCTTAAGAGATATTGAGGAATTCGTAAAAACACATTTTACACCTTTTCAACCTCGTTAGAGATCGAATTTCTAAAAATCCCTTCTTAGTGGGTACTTACATCATAAAAGGAATATACTCCCCAAATTTCATTTCCCTTGATTTGACGATGATTTCTGATAGTATTTTTTACGCTGAACAAAAAAATTATCCTGGGAAAAAAACCTCTTATTTGTTTATATTAGTTCATATTAGTATAGATATATGATTATATATGATCATATAAGAAACAGAAAATATAATCTTAAACAATATTATATGGCCATATATGAGAATATATAATTATATATAGTCATATATAAGCATATATATAGGGCTGTTACTTTTGACAACTTCAAAGCTTCGAAGCTTTGAAAGAATTCGAAGCTTCGAAGGCAACTTCGAACCTTCGAAACTTCGAAGTTTCGAACAATATATTTGTGCGAATGTCGAACTCATTTAAAGGACGCTAAAAATATTGTAAAAAGAAAAAGAATTAGTCAATATATATACTAAAAAAAATGTGTAATTATTCCTAAATTACAATCTTGAAATATTATAACATGAATTATTACATGTTTAAAATGGAAAAGTTTTAAATAAAAAATTAAGCCGTTCTTATTGAAACATGAAACGAGTTTTCGGAAATATTTCTCGTTCTGAAATTATCAAATAACGCATACTGCGATATTTGTCCTCAATATGCTATAGTTGTTTGAAGTATATCTATCACTTAAAAGATTAATATTGCAATTGGCAATTATATATCTTATTCAAAAATATATATATTTATTAAGAATAGTTGTTGAGTTCAAGAATAGTTATTTATATTTGTTTATCGCAAAATTCGTATGTGTACATATATATAGCGAGAATAGCGCGCGTTGGCTAATGTATAGTTTTTAAGAGTGGAGATCACTTTTAAACTTTCAAAAAATCAATTTTTTTAAAGGTTGAACATTTTATAATATTTTTAAAATAAAACGCTTGTTACAATTTGAAACATTTACCAAGTTACAATATTTTATTACGTCAGAGATTTAAATTGTGTTATATACTGTCACTAAAACTTTAATCGCTGTTTTTTGAAATATTTTCGAAAATTCATCAATTAGATGTCCAACACATTTTGCTTTTAATCTATATAAAAATTGTTAAGACAATTAACAATTAACAATTCGTTAACAAAATTATTTTTAAACTAAATAGAAAATTAAAAAAAAACTAAAATAAAAACTAAATAAAACTAAATAAAACTAAATATTTTTTGTAAAAAAAAAAATACTTGGCTTTATTGCTCTAATAAAAATTTGTTTTGAAAAATAAAAACATTTGTCGAAACATTCTCAGAGGCCATGCAGCTCCGTTGTGGCGAAACGATATTACCCGCAGTTGAAAAAATTCGCTCTGACGCAACGGATGTCGCGGGAATACATAAATATTTCTTCGCCAACAGAGCCAACTGTGGAAATTTCTTTTCATGTGATTTCCACCATTGAAGGGGATTCATATTAATATCAATTTGTGGCTCACAAAGATACAGTTGGATCTGCTGAGCTGCCGAAGTTAAATGCGTGTTTTCGGGCTTTTTAAAAAGATAGTCTAGTACGCTATTTGTATCCAGGCTCGATTTCTTTCATAAATGTTTTGAAAGCAGGACTAGAAGAAAAACTAAAAGGCAGTCGGTTAAATGCGATTAATTTAACTAGTGCCCGTGTAATCTTCTCGCTGCGTTCCTTGCTAACAGATGTAATCCCACCTGCACGTTTTCGTGGTATAGTGGCCGAATTAGTGGAAGAAGTACTGACGCTTGTATCAGAGAAAGAAGATCCTTCGATTGGGTCATCTGTATCTGTGCTGTATTAAAAATAGTATATTATATACATATACATGTGTGTATAATATATATATACATAGTGTACACAAAAACGTTAAATAATTAAATTGAAAACTAAATATTAATACCAATACTCACTGTTCTTTATAATCATGCTGTTGTGTTACATGTTTTTGTGATGGCGTTAAATCATGTACTCTTTTTAAATGCTGTACTAAGGTACTTGTAGAATTATGTGTTCGAAGCACTGTATCACATAATTCGCAAGTTGCTGACTGGCCATCAGGAGCTTTCAAGCAATATTGCCACACCCAGCTCTTCTGCATATTTTCTTAATCTGTGAACTTCTCACACTGCAAACGTATGTCACGATACTGTGATCACGAAATCGCGATATCATATCATTTAGTACGTTTATATTTGTTTGCTATAGCAGTAGCATTGCAAGGACAACACGAGTAAACAATACACGACTAAATAATATGGTATCGCGATTTCGTGATCACAGTATCGTGACATACGTTTGCAGTGTGAGAAGTTTACAGATTAAGAAAATATGCAGAAGAGCTGGGTGTGGCAATATTGCTTGAAAGCTCCTGATGGCCAGTCAGCAACTTGCGAATTATGTGATACAGTGCTTCGAACACATAATTCTACAAGTACCTTAGTACAGCATTTAAAAAGAGTACATGATTTAACGCCATCACAAAAACATGTAACACAACAGCATGATTATAAAGAACAGTGAGTATTGGTATTAATATTTAGTTTTCAATTTAATTATTTAACGTTTTTGTGTACACTATGTATATATATATTATACACACATGTATATGTATATAATATACTATTTTTAATACAGCACAGATACAGATGACCCAATCGAAGGATCTTCTTTCTCTGATACAAGCGTCAGTACTTCTTCCACTAATTCGGCCACTATACCACGAAAACGTGCAGGTGGGATTACATCTGTTAGCAAGGAACGCAGCGAGAAGATTACACGGGCACTAGTTAAATTAATCGCATTTAACCGACTGCCTTTTAGTTTTTCTTCTAGTCCTGCTTTCAAAACATTTATGAAAGAAATCGAGCCTGGATACAAATAGCGTACTAGACTATCTTTTTAAAAAGCCCGAAAACACGCATTTAACTTCGGCAGCTCAGCAGATCCAACTGTATCTTTGTGAGCCACAAATTGATATTAATATGAATCCCCTTCAATGGTGGAAATCACATGAAAAGAAATTTCCACAGTTGGCTCTGTTGGCGAAGAAATATTTATGTATTCCCGCGACATCCGTTGCGTCAGAGCGAATTTTTTCAACTGCGGGTAATATCGTTTCGCCACAACGGAGCTGCATGGCCTCTGAGAATGTTTCGACAAATGTTTTTATTTTTCAAAACAAATTTTTATTAGAGCAATAAAGCCAAGTATTTTTTTTTTTACAAAAAATATTTAGTTTTATTTAGTTTTATTTAGTTTTTATTTTAGTTTTTTTTTAATTTTCTATTTAGTTTAAAAATAATTTTGTTAACGAATTGTTAATTGTTAATTGTCTTAACAATTTTTATATAGATTAAAAGCAAAATGTGTTGGACATCTAATTGATGAATTTTCGAAAATATTTCGAAAAACAGCGATTAAAGTTTCAGTGACAGTATATAACACAATTTAAATCTCTGACGTAATAAAATATTGTAACTTGGTAAATGTTTCAAATTGTAACAAGCGTTTTATTTTAAAAATATTATAAAATGTTCAACCTTTAAAAAAATTGATTTTTTGAAAGTTTAAAAGTGATCTCCACTCTTAAAAACTATACATTAGCCAACGCGCGCTATTCTCGCTATATATATGTACACATACGAATTTTGCGATAAACAAATATAAATAACTATTCTTGAACTCAACAACTATTCTTAATATAAATATATATATATTTGAATAAGATATATAATTGCCAATTGCAATATTAATCTTTTAAGTGATAGATATACTTCAAACAATTATAGCATATTGAGGACAAATATCGCAGTATGCGTTATTTGATAATTTCAGAACGAGAAATATTTCCGAAAACTCGTTTCATGTTTCAATAAGAACGGCTTAATTTTTTATTTAAAACTTTTCCATTTTAAACATGTAATAATTCATGTTATAATATTTCAAGATTGTAATTTAGGAATAATTACACATTTTTTTAGTATATATATTGACTAATTCTTTTTCTTTTTACAATATTTTTAGCGTCCTTTAAATGAATTCGACATTCGCACAAATATATTGTTCGAATCTTCGAATTCTTCGAAGCTTCAAAGTTTCGAATATCAAAATCCTTCGAAGCAAATTACCAGCCCTAATAATTATATACCCGAGAAAAAATACCTCTTATTTGTTCATATTAGTAAATATATAATTATATATGGTCATATAAGAAATGGAAATATAATCTTGAACAATATTATATGGTTAAATCTCTTTAAGTATAACTTTATATAGTCATATATGATTTTATATACTAGTATATTATCATGTAGGATCATGTAAAATTATATTTATAAGGTTAAAGATAATCATATATGAATATACTTTATAATGGATCTATCCATATAAATTTGTATAACAAATCGAAAGTAAGAGTCTTTTAATCATCATCGAAAACAAGGCGTGGCGTTCCTGCAGAGTCAAATCTCGATCATTTTTGCATTGTTTATAAAAGCAAAGGATGATCTCTTGTTAATATTGCATAGCACGGTGAGATAAACGATACGCCAGTCGATAATAAGTGACCTCCGGGTTATGACATGATAGGAAGGAACACGTGTAACTCATTTTATAAAGTTATTATTTCTATATTTTTTAAATTTGTAATTCGGTGAGAAATCCCGTTACGGTAATCACGTAGTGTTCCGCTGCTTTAGGCGGGTCTGCCTTTATTGTGGCCAAATTAGCAAAAAACTCGACAAAATTCTAGAAAGATCCGAGTTGACGCAACTATGGCATATCTATAAGTCTGAACTAATCTGTCTAGTTAAAAAAAAAAACATGAACAAAGTAAAATGATATTACTCCGCTGACTATATTACATCTCACTAATCGTTACGTTTGCCCAGTTCTTTCCAGATGTAGCCAGATGAACGAAATTATATTTTGAAATCGGCTGATACCAGAGATACTCACCTGAAAGTCAGCGTTGTTCACTCGTTGCTTTTCACGCGCGTGTCGTTTAAACTATTCATTTCCCCCTTTGATAAACGTGAGAACGCCCTAATCACGTGGGGAGATTGTTTGTGTCCCTCCCACTGGCGGATGTTGTCTCTATACAATCGCGCGCATTGCTCATATAAAAATCGCAATTGTGCGTTACTATTGCGCACAACAGTCGCGACTACGAAAGCATTTCGGACTCGACGACGACTCTCGGTCTCTTCTGCCCTGATCGACACCCCCGGCGGCGGCAACGAGGCGATTCCTCGAAACGAGACTTCGTGACGTGGTAAGAGAAGCAGAGCGAACTGTGTGGTAGGGACTTGAAACTAGTAGAAGTTGTTTTGATCTCTTTCGACGGACATATCGCGGAGGTCTCCTGCCGTAGTAACACGGTCGACGTCAACGTGGACGCTTTACGTGCCTCCGTCGTCTTCGGCCACTCGAGTCTCCGAGTCCCGTCCATCCAAATCCCGACGGCGCGCGCCGTATATCCGTCGCGAAGACCATCGGGCCACGCCGCCACCTGTCACCTCCCTCGATCCCGTTACCGCAGATATTCCACCGCGTGGAAAACCGATATTCGCATCTTTAAAAATTTCTCGTGCGCATCCTGCGAGAGATTCGGGAGAGGTTCCTCGCGTCGCCGTCGAACGGGACGGTAGCGAAATTCGGAAATAATATTTGATCCCGCTCGAGGGGGTTCTCGAGGCTTCATTGCTGTCTTTCGCGGAAACGTTACTTCGCGAAAAGAAATTTGCGGATCACGAAGTAGCTCTCACGCTCCTAGCGCGAGGAATCCGCCACGAGGATATATAGATGAGAAGTATCAATTCCTCGAAAAGGAATTTGAAGGGGTGAGTTTTATTGATCCCTGCCAGATTTGTCGTTACATTTCCGAGTGCCGCGGGAAAATTCTCGTACTTATTTTCTTACAACATCCCCAAAGAAATTTGCGTTCCTATTTTTGCCATATATTAGAGTGATTGTGATAGTCACTCCAAAAGAGAGGGTTGTCACTATAATTTGAGTAAATGCACACACAAAGTAGAAGTGAATTTTTTACTGAAATTTTTAGAATGGCTACTCTACCGGAGTGATACGATCTCACTCTAAAGCTGTTGTGAATCACGATTCACTAAAGATCGACTGATAAATGACCCTAACAGAGTGAAATTTTCTACTCAAAATTGTGACATAACCCACTCACTCCTATAAACACTGATTTACTATTATTACACTGTTGGAAAATTTGTGTTAAATATAACATAAATCACATGTCCAAAACGGTCCACTCAAATTTTTGTGTCAGTTTAACATAATATGGATGTGTTAAATGGTAACATCAATACTATGTTAAAATATTTTAACAGAAAGGAAATGTTATTCTGATTGTAATTTGAGGTTAATTATGTGTACAATTAACATAATTTTTATGTTAAAGTTAAGATTGGAAGATAAAATCAACATTCTTCTTCTGTAAATTTTACTTCTGTTATAAAGTAAAATCAACACTTTTTTTCTGTAAATTTTAACACATTTAATAAATACGTTTAAATTGTGTTACTTTAACATATTTTTTAAATTATTTTAATAATTTTACGTTTTAAATTTGTAAAGTTCAATTAACATAGAAAGCATATGTTAAATCTACACACGTATGTGTTGATTATTTTACATAAAAATTTTAACAAGGACCTTTTTTAACACAACTATATACAAAAATTTTTCAACAGTGTAGGCTGCGTTCCAAAATTCAACCTTGGTAACTAAAATCTATAATTTACGTCACGTACTCTATATAGCATTTTAGTTACCGAGGTTAAATTTTGGAACGCAGCCACTCGTAAAAAGTGCCCTTTCACTCAAAGTACGATTTCACTCCGACTTATAGAGCGCAATTTTACTCTTTCTTAGAGTGGCGAATCACTCGAAGGACACAGACACAATTTTCAATTTTCGTTACACTTGCATTTTATTCGTTTTGAGTGACATTTCACTTTTCGACTTTTAGAGAGTACTAGTACAATTTTAACACGTTAATTTTAACTGGTAGTCTTCGACAGTTTTGAAAAGGTTCGGAGCTTCGAAAAATATATTTGCGACATAAGACATAAGCGATATATAATTGCAACATTAGAAATTTTATTCAGATTTTGTCATATAATTTTATAAATATGTACCTATTGCAATACTATTACTATTATATTAAATTTTAATAATTACATAATTTTAATTCTTCGAAGCTTTGAAGTTTGAATATCTCGAAGCCTTCGAAGCAAATCAGCAGCCCTAACTTTAACTGTTGACTGCAAGAGTTACCAATTAGATAATTTCGTTCTCGACGTTATTTTTATAACAGCATGTTTTTCAATGTGTTACTTAATTATATTTATTCGTCATTAAAACTCACAATAAAATTCTTATTTTTCCTTATAAAAATAGAATCGGTGAATAGCTGGTGAATAGCATCCATTTATAGATCGCCCACCAAGAGTCAACTCATATTTGGCAATCATCAACGTATTAAATTATCCAAACATATCCAAAAATGATAACGACGAAACGAATGAATAGATCGTGGTTATGACGAAGTTATAATAGATGCGTTCAACAGCTCGTTACACGCTCGCGAAAAAATTATTCGGCATTCTCGCGAATAGGAGAGCGCATATCCTTTTCTACTCCTAATCAAAGGAAAATCAAGGTTTCGCGGAAATTGAGTTTCAACATCTGAAACGCTCGTCGATAAGTTCGGTGGCGATTTTTTAGGATCATTCATTAATCAACGAGTATTATGCGTAAAGGGGAGGGGGGAGGGTGCTTATAAGTACTGTAGCAAACAGTGATAATTCCCATTGTTCCTTTCGCAAGACTAGGCTGGACCCGTTGGATTATCGTTGGTATTATTGCATTTTCCTAATTCTCTTTCTATCTTTAGTTATTTATATATTTTTGTCATTTTATATGTTTTTCATCCTATATATAGAGAGCTGTGAAGGGATTGCTTCTTTGAGCGATGCCGCAGGTTCGATCAAATCAACTTGGTTAAGAATGTTAAAACACTGCGTTTAAAAATAGTTAATTGTTAAATATCAAGTTATTTGTTAGAGAAAAAATTCAATGTACCAAATATCTAATTGGTAACATTAATAATTAAAGAAGCGATCCCTTAATTGCTTTCAATAGCTACGACGGTTTATATGTAAGAGCTCATTTTCTCTTTAACGAGATTTCTTTTATTTTATATATTATATGCATATACTTATTAAATTATATATTTATTTCCTTGATATTCTTTAATCTTATACATATATTCTTATCTTAGACGATTTTTGCGACTTAAATTTCAGTAAGGGTTATCAGTATATACGATAAAAATTTACACGTGCGATAGATAGGAAAATTTGGACATGGCATAATCTACACGCTAAGATAAATATTTATTACTAGTTACGAAATCGTGCTTCACTGATTACGGTTTCCTTTACGATATACATTACGATAGTAGGGATATATTCTCAGTTAATTAGTCCTGTTTTTTTGCGCTCTCGGTAGTAACAAGTATATAAAGTCGACATCCGATCCGTCGGCGTCGAGGAGGCGTAAAAGCCCCTCACAGCATGCGTTCCCACTGTGAAATCTTTGAGTGAAGTTTAGGTAAGGGCATGTGCGTAATATATCTGTGCACGATTGTGTACATAGCGCAGAGTATATACGTATGTGTATACAGTGTGGAGAGTGACGAATAAACGATTAAACACTGACAATGCCTCGTGTGGCATACGCGGAAGCGGCGCGTTTTGACTCTAATCGCGGCGATGAGAAGGTCGTTACTCAAATTAAGGGAACAGCGAACCACGGCGCGGCGTCGCGAGACCCCGTATAATCCTTCGGTTGAGTCTGTCGAGCGGTCTACTTAGATAGCGCGGCCGACAGCGGCCAGTAGCGGGATTCTGTAACTCCTTATGAAGGGTTGCTCAAATCAATATGATAAGAATTAGTTTAAATTTAAGAGGATATTCGTTTATATATAGAAATCTTGAATTATTGAAGTTATACTCTTATACACGGGCGACATAGCAAAAATGTTGACAGCTGTAATGTAACTCTCAAAGGCATATTAAAAATAAAATTGTAAAAATAAAACAGCTTATTGTAGCTGTTTCGCGTAAAGCTATCGAGCACGCTACGGAGGGCGTGCATTTCAGTCGGGCAACGTCAAATTTGAGTCGGCCCTGATAAATGGGCGGATTGGAATTGCGTGAATTTTTCATTTTCATTCATTTACAAATTACGAGTATCTTAAAGAGGTTCGATCATTACTTGTGAGTCAAAAATGCGACTAAAATAAATGTCATTACAGCGATCCCGAATTATATGCAATATTAGTATAATGAATTGTGGATGCTACTTACGTGCTATATTCTTCGTCAATTTATTAATGTATAGAATATTAATAAATATATGTCGGGGTATGAGAGCGTCAACGACCGGGAATCGCTTATTCTATGCCGGGACCTGAACTTTGTGACGATAAAGCCTTCAATCCACACGGTAAAGTCCGATTTTTAAAGTCTTTATGATTTTTAACATCTTACTTGATGTTTCATCTATCAACTGTTAATTTTTCAAAATCCTAAGATGGCTAAGTACTAAACCAGTAATAATCTACCTCGGAGCGACTTTCTCCATGAGGGTATATAGGCTAAAAATGGTCAACTTCTGAATAATATTACAAAAAAACTATACGGTCAATATTGCTCTAGTTTTGCGATTATTTGTGTAAAGTGTTTATGTAAATCATATAAAAAAATTAAGGCTCTACCGTGGCTTTCGAGTATAGAAAGCTTATTGTCACAAAGTGACCGGTTCTAACCTATAATGTTGGCAAAATAAGCAATTCCCGAGTCGTTGACGCTCTCATACCCCAGTATATGTTTGTTAATATTCTATACACTAATAATTGACGAAGAATAGGTAAAACAATTATTTTTTAATAACGTTTTGCATAAAAATTTATAATAAATTTTTATATTTTTCTCTTAAAAAACAATTATTAAAATGTATCCTATTATTTTTCAGGATTGGATGTACGTATATGTATTGAAAATGCAGTGTGGCGGATTAACCCCGGGGGGGGGGTGGCGGTTCAACCCCGGCTTTTTTGAGATTTCAATTTTTGCACTGTTGTCGTTTTTGCTCCATACCGGTTAAACAAAGCGACGTAGATAAAAATTTCCTAAATAAATTTTGTAGCTAAAGGTTCACTCTTTACAATGGTATACAATATTTAACTTAAATTATTTATTTTGTTGTTAAAAATCGGCACCGAAAAAAAAACTGGCGGTTTAGCCCCGGTCTCCCCTAATGACATTTATTTCAATCGCATTTTTGACTCACAAGTAATGATCAAACCTCCTTAAATGTATGGATTTGTCCGTCATTGAGATTAAGGGGGGAGGGTCAAGTGAATGACAATTAAATTTTGCGATTTTTTTTAAGAGAATAATAAATTGATTGTTTTGAAAATTAGTGCATATTTTTATTTAGTATTTAAACTACACACATAAATTTTTTTATGTAAAAATAATGAAAACATGCACTAATTTTCAAAACAATCGATTTATTATTCTCTTCAAAAAAATTTTTTTTTACTTGACCCTCCCTCCTTATTATCTTAGGTGAAGAAATAGACACTTATTGTAAGATATATATCAATCCGAATATATTTAGAGAAAGGAAAAGACGGATTTTTCCATTATTGATGGTCAAGGGATTAATTCGTTACTATCGGATAAGAGATGTCTTCTGTAAGAAAAAAAATAATAGGGAAACCAATAAGTACATATAACTTTAATTAATTACTCGACAATTATGCAAACAATCGTCTTCAACTTTGGCACGGACGACAGATTTCCGTAGACGAATATCCTCTATAAATTTGAACTAATTCTTAACATATTGATTTGAGCAACCATTGCACCCTCCTATTGCACGACAGTCGTTACGCCGGGGTAGTGTTCAAAAACGTCACCCGAGTGCACACGAGTATACTACCTTCTCTTTCTGATAGAAATCTCAGCGAGTTAGAAGGAGAAGGGAGTATACCCGTGTATACCCGGGTGACGTTTCAGAACGCAACTTTGATGGATTTCCAGCAAGCGACACAAGTCGACACAAGTGTCGTTTTTGTTACTCGTTGTAGAAAAGAAAAATAGAACGACGTTTGTGTCGACTTGTGTCGCTTGCTGGAAAGCTCCCATTATATATATGGTAAAAAAACTGCGTAACAAAACTGTCATTAAGAATTAAGTTACAGAGTCCCGTCACCAATCCTGTTGATTAGGCTGTATCAATAGGCCTATTCTCTCTAGCTGAACTTCTTTCACGGTTCATATATTTTTCTTTTCACATTGGAGAGAAAAAGAGAAAAGGTGAACTATGCAAGAATTCAGCTAAATGAACAGACCTACCAGAGTTGGAAAATTTGTGTTAATTATAACATAAATCACATGTCCCAAACGGTTTACTTAAACTTTTGTATTAATTTAACATAGATGTGTTAAATGGTAACACCGATACTACGTTAATATTTCAACAGAAAAAAAATGTAATTTTGATCGTAATTTGAAGTTAATTGTGTGTACGATTAACATAACTTTTATGTTGAATCATCCCCACTTCCGTTATAGAGTAAAATCAACACTCTTTTTCCGTAAATTTTAACACACTTAATAAATACGTTCAAATTTTGTTGCTTTAACATATTTTTTGAATTTCTTATATTTGTTCAGTTTAATTAACATAGCAGACATATGTTAAATCTACACATGTATTATGTGTTGATTACTTTACACAAAAACTAAACGGCAGATTTTTTTAAAACAACCGCAAAGAAGTAAAGAAGTGCAAGTTTTACTCATCGCATCGCTCCGGACGATAGCGACCTTTCTTCAATATTTCTAGGGCGGAGCACAGTGACGAAGTTTCCTCTTCTAGTTCGCGATCGCTCCGTACAATAGCGACCTTTCTTCAATATTTCTCGGAGCGCAGTGCGCAGTGACGAAGCTTTCTCTTCTCATCCGCGATCTTCTGGTATAAACACGAGGTTGTTGTTGTTCGGGAAATCCCCGAGGGCCAGAGATAAGGCAGAAATTAACGTCGCTCGTGAACAAGGCGCGGGACGATTGATGCCGCTGATTTTTGCGGCCACGAGACGCCCTCGAGTCCATCGCCAGTCGCTCACGAAAAATCTCCAACATGGAGAATAATCCGCCGGAGACGCGAGCGATGTTTAAGAGCCAATGGCACTTTTTACATCAGACGATTCCCGCATGGAGAAACGATTCGCACGATTCCTTGGGCCTAACGCATCTACGGATCAAACCAAGTTCACAAATACCGTGGACACTCACATACAGAAACACGTTATATACACAATTACACTTTCCCGAGTTTAGATTACACTCTCCCGAGTTTAGATTGACATTTTCAACTTGACCGTGGTCGAATCGATCCTGGGGATCAGGCGCCATTTTTACAAACAAAAGATGCGTCGGACGAGTGTTCGGTCATAACCGTTGTCTATAGATAGCCACGAGTGAGAAAGAGAGAGAAGGGGCGGGGGGTGACCGTGGGGGTTACCGTGGCAGACACTGGTGGCGAGATAGATTCCCTGAGATCAAAAATTTTAGCGGGATTATCGCGGTTGAAGGATTCGCGAGTGACGATGACGCGATGCGACGCGACGCTTAAACTACCGCATATCAGAATGATCGTAGCGCCGTCAACTAGACGATATACAACTGTACGATAACAGCACCGCAATTATTTAATTCCGAAATTGATACGTTCATTGGCATCGTATAGGTATACGTATCATTAGGAAGAAGCATTTTGACAATAAATTTAACACACTAGAACTACCGAGAAAGCCAAAATAACCCGTTTGACATTTCTTAATAAATTATTACTCATTCTTTTAAAACACCTTGATTTCTAGAATTTTTCCTGACTTTTATTGAAATTACAGATGATTACCCAGACGGATGATTACAAGTCTGTCGAAAGCAGATTTTGCCGAGTATCTTCTACAAATTTTACTGGCAGAAAGACAACCTTGATGCCGATTCTGATATATCACATGATGTCCGACATAACGCCAACAGAAGTATAACAGATGTGCTAATATAATCAGGCAACAGATTGACTGCAGAAATCGAGCAGACCCTACTGGAATTGTTCGGCTCTGCACGGTTTCTACTGTTAATCTTCTGATATTATGTTAGCAGATTCTGCTGGCAGAACATAAACTGAATGCGGACGCAGCTGATGCCATCTGCTGCTATATGATCAAATTTGTTACCAATCTGCTAACAGATTGTCTCATTTTGCTTACTGGGTAATTTTATTAATTAGTTTCTCTTTTCCTCTTTTCTTTTCTCTAAAGATTTTTTCGGTAAAAATAAATATAGATTAATCTCCGGTAGTTCTAGTGTTAAGAAATCAACGAATGTAAAATAGAAACTATAAATTAAATAATCAGCAGATTTTAATGATTTCTGAATAACAATTATTTTTTATTGTATCTGAAAAGCGCCGAAACGAAATACTCTTTCTAAGATAAAACTTATTTCTATATCTATAATGTTAGTGTAAGATTAATATTATCAAAGATATTCGCGATATTTTAATTAGTAATGTTTTCCAAAGGACCCCTCATAAAACCACGGGAAAATGGATCCCGGTCAAACTGAAAATTCAGTATGATGTATCATGTAATTCGTGACGTCCTGATGACGAAGTCCAAAAATGAACAGAGTTTCCGAGTTACAGAGCGTCAAACATCGAAAAAGTGGGTTCGATCGGCTCATGGTAGCCCTGCTAAAAAAGTTCGATTAAATCTAATTAATATCATATTAATATCAATAAGATTAAATTATATCAAGCTCGTATGTATCAACAATAATATGAAAGGTTAACGGCCAATAACGAGCATGAAAATTGTTAAATTCAATAAAGATTTATTATTATTATACAAACACTTAATTAATTAGGAACGTTTCGGCAACACACAGAGTGCCTTCTTCAGCCAAAATTAATAAAATATAAAATTTTGCAATTTAATATTAAATTTGTCACGAGTTACAAGTTTCCACATCTAAGTAATAATAATAGGAACATCAAATAAATACTGAACAGAAAAAAATGGAATCGCTATACCTTTGTAAGGTCTTTAATTGGAAGAAGTAGTCGAATAATAAAATTCATGATTGATTCTTTAGTCGGAAGTGAAAATAAATCGAGTCAATCAACGATGTAAGCTCGTCACAAGCAAGAGTCAAAACTTATAGCGAATTCGATTGGACGCACCAGTGCGCACTCAGTGCACATTAACGCCGTCGTACACAAATCAACGTAAAGTGTATGTTTAATATAAATGGATTAAGTCAAGAAATCCTCAATATTTTTTATTGTACTATTTAGTAAAATATGTATTAGGCATTTTATCAGTCGAAATATTGGGTTGGCCGTGCGGTTATATTTATAAGTAACATTTATAAGTAAAACACCGCACGGACTTATTGGCCAACCTATTATTTGCATTTTACTTTAAATATTATAGATTAAATCAGTGTACAACAGCTTTAATGTGCACTGAGTGCGCACTGGTGTGTCCAACCGAATTTGCTATTAATCTCTTTTCTTATATGCTTAGTATGTATATTCGTATAGAATTCATTTACATTTCCTTCTCACAAGTCTCTTTCAATTTACAGTATATACACTTTTAATTTTGTTCATTTGACTCTTGCTTGTGACAAGCTTACATCGTTGATTGACTCAATTTATTTTCACTTCCGACTTAAGAATTAATCATGAATTTTATTATTCGACTACATTTTCCAATTAAGGACCTCACAAATGTACAGCGATTCCAATTTTTTCTGTTCAGTATTTATTTGATGTTCCTATAATTATTACTTGGATGTGGAAACTTTTAACTCGTGACGAATTTAATATTGAATTGCGACATTTTATATTTTATTAATTTTAGATGAAGAAGGCACTGTGTTGCCGAAACATTCCTAGTAAATTAAGTGTTTGTAATAATAAATCTTTATTAAATTTAACAACTTTCATGCTCGTTATTGGCCGTTAACCTTTCGTATCAATAAGATTCTAAAGGTTTTATGACATTCCGTTGGCCTAGTCAGAATAATCCAAAAAGAAACTATTAGATAAACAGATTCAATCAAACAGTCAAAATAAACTGGTATTAAGTAGGTTCGGATGCTTCATCGAGGGGACTAGTTAAGGTTCTAAGGAAAACTTGGAAACAGCGCACTAGCGTTTGAAGTAGTAGAAGTGGGTTCCCAGGTAGCAAAAACATATATTTATTAGTAGTTATCAGGAATTTACAATAGAGTATTCTATAGGTTTCAATAGGTATTAATAGATACTTATAGATATTAATAGGCAATACTTCTATAAGTACAAATAGGTATCGAATGGGATTTACTAGGAATTCGCAATAAAGCAGGTCTATAAATTCCTGAATGTTTTAACGGAAACCATAATTTTTAAGGAGTTTTACAGGGATTTTTATAGATATTAATAAATACTTATAGGTGTTAATCTATATATATATATATAGACAAATGTCCTGACTGACTCATCAACGCCCAGCCCAAACCCCAGAACCTAGAAACATTAAATTTGGGTAGTGTATTCCTCTCATGACGTAACCACCCACTAAGAAGGGATTTTTCGAAATTCGACCTCTAACGGGATGAAAAGGGGTAAAACGTGTTTCACAGATACCGTGCTTCTCTACGTGCTTCGCTACGGTATCCGTGAAAAGATATATCGTTCTCATAATGTCCAGATCACATGCGTATCTCGAGCCATTATTTTCTCGATACAAAATTTGACGTAAATTTCAGCGCTGATGTTAAAGGTCTGTAACTTTCACTTCTGGACATGAGTTCCAAAGCAGACGGTCCTAATATTGAAAATTTGTCATCCGTGGAATTTTTATTCCTGGACAAAAGTTCCAAAGCACGTGGTCCTAATATCGAAGGTTTTAGGTCGCTCATGGTACTTTCTGTACTTTCATCCTTGGACACAAGTTCCAAAGTACGATGTCCTAATATTAAGATCCTATCGGTCTTAGCTGGTGTGAGAGATGTAAAAAAATGTTATCCGTCACCTTAATGGTGATACGAAAAGAAACAACCATTCACAACTATCGCCAGTGTCCAAAGGGCTTCTTCTTTGATTTGATAAAAGGATATCAACGTGAGCTGGATAGCTTAAATGGTGAAGAGCATTCGCCCGGAATGCGAAAGATCCGGGTTCAATTCCCGGTCCAGTCGATCGCGCTTGATATTTTTCTCGTTTCTAAACGACACACTTCTTCGTCGCGATGCGACTCGTTTATGGACGACTCCGCTTTTGTAATACTTGGCGTTCTGATCACTTAATCATTTTATAGCGTTTTCAAACTATGTTAAATCAGTTTTTATTATATTTGACTGGAAATTATCCCAGTCACCTATCCGAGTAGTAACTGCGCTCAACGTTGCTTGACATCGACGATCGAATGGACTAGTGGGGACCCTCTGACTCTAACACTTCCTTCTTGCTTATACTTGTATATAACACATTTTTATAGTAATAAAATCCAAAATTAAGCGACCC
>NW_020212662.1:46942-60177 GCF_003070985.1 Temnothorax curvispinosus
GGGTCGCTTAATTTTGGATTTTATTACTATAAAAATGTGTTATATACGAGTATAAGCATGAAGGAAGTGTTAGAGTCAGAGGGTCCCCACTAGTCCATTCGATCGTCGATGTCAAGCAACATTGAGCGCAGTTACTACTCGGATAGGTGACTGGGATAATTTCCAGTCAAATATAATAAAAACTGATTTAACATAGTTTGAAAACGCTATAAAATGATTAAGAACCAGATGCTTTTTAATGGCATTTTATGATTAAACTCAGCTAGAACCAATTGACTTCAATGAAAGCGATAGGATTGAATAGAGAAATTCGCATTAAACCCGATGTAAACAGTTAGAATTATATTCGTTCCACGGTGATAATTTCCAATTATACATTTTAAATTCCGGTTCAATATGGTTCAAAAACGCTAATAAAAACAATAAAAACTGTTAAGATTTTGATTGCTATTTTACGATTGAGCGTAATCGGAACCAATATAGACATATTAAAACATATAGGGTGGAATGTGAATATTTCTATCAAATCTGATTAAAAAACCATAGAAACTTATTTATACTATCGGCATAAGTTTCAGTTTAATAAAGTACAACCTATTTGAGAGTAATTAATGGTTTTAATAGAGCTTTTTCAGCAGGGAGTCCTTATAATGTGTACGGTCATGCTGGTGTGTGCCTGTGTGTGTGCGTGCGTGTGTGCATGTTCAAAACATAACGAAAAACAAAGTCGACTCCTGGCGAAGGTATCGCGATTTCTGCGCGGCAGCAAATGTGTTAAGCGTGTATGTTTGTGGCAATTTGATATGTTCTTCTGTGTATACGGACGTAGATATACATATTTAGTTTCGATGAATATCAGGTATATTGCTTTTACTCAAACCACAACTATTTCGATTAAGAAAAGTTAATTAATGTCCGTAATATTAAGGCAGTTACTTTGTCTAAAGTTAATAATTCACTTATTTTTAAACGTTAACTGAAAACGCTTAAGTCTCAGATTTGTACGATTCCCAAAGAGTCAAGAATTCACATACTCGATTAAGTCATAATCTAATATTCGTACTCTCGAAGATTTTTGAAAGGGAGCAAAAGTTCGCATTATTTTGTATGTTTATACGTTTGTGATAGAAAACTGATAGCCATTTTTAATTTTTTCTTTATTCATTTTCCCCTGATTTTGTGAGGGGTCCTTTAATTCACAATCAACTCGATCCTAGAATACAAATAATAATGTAAATGTAAAATATAAGAATCTTTCATTAAAATCGTCTAACAATTTGCAAGAGTGAATCGCACCGTTTGCTTAAAAATAAGTTTAATACAATTACGAAACTAAGGCATTCTAATGCGCTCCTTTAATGCACCTGAAGAGGACCGGAGCAATTTTCCGGTCTACATAATTGCGATCTTCATTTAATACCATCGCGCGCGAGGCATTATCTTCCAACGTATAGTTTGCAATAATAATTCTGCATTACAGTAAAAACGACAGGATGCGTAATGAAAGGGAGGCGCGCGCTTATAAAATAGACAGGATATAATGAAACTGGCAAAGGGAACTCCCTTCCCTCTCGTAAAACTGTCGAGTTGTTTTCGTGATCGATGGACAAAAGATCATTTTGTTTTCTGGATACTTCCTTCGTTTTCAATTCTGCGCGTATACTACTTTGCGCGTGATAACGCGCGCAGTTATCGTTGTTAAGAGTTCTATTTCTATTCTAGCCTTCAACTTCGTTATTATATTATCTGAACAAGCGCGCGCGTCAACGTTTAGATGCTGGAATTAATAATCCATTATAATGCGTCAGGTATTTATACGTGACACACAATATTCGCCCGCCGGCGAATATTCGAGAGATAGATTTTGTTTTTCTTCGAGAAATCGCTCGTCTCATCATCTACGTTTACACCCTGAAATTAGGCCGCGGCCTGTACCTCAAATTCGACCTAAATTATTTAGCCCGCCTGCTGTAAACAGTTGATAGACGACCGGACCTGGCTTCAGATCAGGCCACGTATTTTAGTGACCCGACCTGAAATCGGCCGTTATCATTTGCGATGTAAACGCGCGATCAAGCGCGACGCGTCCTAAAAGCTTCATTTGCTTGTTCGGATTCGCTGCAATTCAGGGCGATCCCAAATACGATCCCGTCAATTTTTAGGTTTCTTTCGGTGTAAACAAATGATGACTAGACCTACTTCGGGTCACAATATAGGTCAGGCCGCGATCAGGTCGCTGGGTGTAAACGTAGCCTAATGAACTGAGATTGTAAACTGTGTAACAATTATACAAATTAACTGGAAATATTGCGCATCACTTATTAGAATAAACCGAAAGATTTAATCTACCGATATCTCAAATTCTTGCATTCAATTTAAATTAAGAAAATTTTTTATTTATTTATGATAAATTATGGTAGAATATTTGTGTATGTTATTTTTCAGTTTTATTGCAACGTGCATTTGCGTGCCTAAAGGACTTCCAACAATCATGTGGGGCGCATTGGAATCGTTTTTATTTCTCTTTACGTTGAAATCATGCATCGCCGTGGGAAACGCGTATCCGACTACCGGCTCAGACGTAGAGCCTGCGAAAAATAATATAATGAATCTCATAAACGACGCAACCGCATCTGCAGTTACATCGTATTCGTGTGTTTATATACCATCGAATTTAGATTTATGTAGATTTGGGTAAGTCACAGAATATAATAGAGAATTATCATGATATTACCGTTCATACTTTTCAATTTTGTAAGTGCATCGATGAATTTTACTTTTCTTTCGTTCTTGCTGTAAAACTTTTATCAAAAGAAGTATTACCATCAATTATATTTTTTAAAATTAAGTTTGAAGAAAGAGTATGAAATCTTATGTTTGTGTTTTAAGCAAAAACATTAAAATTATTTAATATTGTATATCAAAAGATTATTAAAGTATAAGTATTAAAGGCAGACGATTAACGAATCAATTGAGAAAATAATAAGCATAGAGCCGCAACATGGTGTTAGCGTTGATAATTTTGTATTTGTGTTAAAATAAATTACAAACATTTCGATCTGTTACAAGACCATCCTCAGTATAAAAAATAGTCAAACGGTTAAAATAATTAAGACATATTATACGCATGGTTACAGGTAAATAATTTGAAATCACGCAAATTGGTAAAACCGCTGTGTTGTAAAGTTGACAATAATGACCTGTGCTTATTTTATTGTGAGTCATGTTGTAGAATAAGCCTTTGGTGTGTTATACAAAAAAAAATCTGAGAATCATCTGTCATAGGCCTTTATTCTGTAAACGTTGACGATATCGTTACGTGCTTTGCGCAGCATTTTTGTGGTATATTATATCTGTGCAAAGCACGTAATGATGTCGTTAACCGTTTACAGAATAGGCCTCTAAGTAACATGTCGCAGTCAAAATGACATAATTTTGACATCATATTGGCCAAAAAATGACGTAATATTAGGTCAACATGACGTCAAAATGATGTCATTTCGACTGTGATGTGTTACTTGGGTGGTCTTAATTATTTTTTATTTATACGTTTGACTATTTTTTGTATACTGAGAGTGTGGTCTTGTAACAGACCGAAACGTTTGTAGTTCATTTTAACACAAATACCAAATTATCAACGCTAACACCATGTTGCGGCTCTATGCTCATTATTTTCTAAATTATTAAAGTAATTATTAAAGTAAAAAATTAATAACAAATAATGATCTCTAATTTATTTCTCATTAAAGGAAACTTTATTGCAAATTTATTAAAACTTTATCGTTAGAAGGAATTACACACTTTTTGGAAATATGATGTATTTAAATCCAGAAAATTTTGATTTCAGTTCTAAATCCACAGAAAATCTCTGGGATCCAAAGCAAAAACTGTCAGTAAATAAAAAGCGCAAGTTATTGGAGAATAATAAAATGTATTTTACGTCACGCCCATCGATGCGTGTCCCGGGAACGAAAAAGTTTCAAAGTCAACCATTCGTAAAAACTATAATATATGAGATACAAACTTGCGCACCGCCAAGGTAAAAATGCAGCGAATGAGTTTTTATATAAGAATAGCTATTTTTATAAATAATTACGTTTTGTGTATCTTAATAATAACGCAAAAAATTAATGCAGTGATGTAATCAACTTACGTGGCGTTTACGAGAAGGCGCAAAAAAAAGACTATATTGCATTGGTAAAAAGATGTTTGTTCCATTTTGCAGATTGCCATTTGTTCTACCTTGGTGCACCGACGAAGATCTCACCGATAAGAAGAGCGAGATCCACAAGCTTTATCCCTTCATGATAAACGGCTTTCCGAAAGGAACATACGAATTTCCTACGATGTTGCCTTCAAAGGAACTCGAACGAAATCAGCATAATTTGTAATGCACACTGTGTTGTGTGAATTAATTGACGCATTTAAACGGCTATTATAATAATCGTGTCTAAAGCTTGACGATATTATAAAAGATATACTTATTGAATTTCATAATTTTTTACTTTTATTAACTAGTACTCCATTGACAAATCTATTAATGTGGGTGAGTCAAAAGGAATAAAAAAAAATAACGTAAACAATACAAAATTTAGTACAAAAATTAGATATATAAGAAAAAGCGCGCATATATATAAAAGAAAAGCGCATACATATAAAAAGCATATATTTCGCAAAGATTGACGTTTGTAAAAATATGTTGACAGACTTGCACGTACAACTCAATAGAAGACTGCAAAGTGAGATATAGATAAAAATGAAAAATTCTTTAGCATTAAGCAGTGAGCAATTGTTTAGCAATAGACTGTAGTAAATAATAAAAGTGATACAATAATGTGATCGTTGCCTCTGCCGTCGTTTAACATAACAATACTTTTGATAGCAATATTGCACATCAAATTGTGTGACTGTAATAAAATAATCTTGTAATAAAATAATCCTAATGTAAAATTATCCTACGTCATCATCATACAAAAAATTGGGAAATATAGAGCTAACTATCTTAATACCATTGTTGTTTTTTCATACCTTACTAATTGATGCCGTATTAAAAAAATATATATATATGTATATAATTATATATATTTTTTAATATTGAATACATATATATTTTTTTTTACTATAAAAATGTATGCCCCGAATATTTTGTAGCAAGAATCGTTGTGTTCTAAACTATCTTTTAATTTCATAACGTAACCGAAAATAATAGTAATAAAAGAATGAGTGCGTAACGTATTTAAAAGTAATATCGGAATACGATATGAGATATTGGAAACTTTATGGGAAACAATGTCGAGGGAAGCAGATTGACTACGGAATTCGCGGTGATCTGTGGTGCGCACCACGACCAAGAAAAAAGAAAAAACACTCATCGGATAGTCCTGAAAAATATAAGGCCATTTTTACGTTCACAGGAGAGTCGATGAAGGCGAGAATGACCGACGATGCGCAATAAAGAAAACGTGAGATATCCTACGGTGCATCCCTGATTCGAGAGCACGAAAGCATCGCCGTTATAAACGACACACGTGCTAAGAAAATCGCCGTTACATAAAGCACCGAACGTGGCAGGAATTTTGACAAATGTAACAAAACAGTATTACTGTTCATTTCAGACTGGTTACCATCAATTACTGTAACTAATTTATTACGTGATAATTAGAGGTTATAATCACAGTGATATTGAGGGGCTATAAAAATGTGGGATTTTGCGTTAACGGAAAATTAAATTTTAAATTTATATTCACATTTACGTCAGATATCTTCGTACATTGTGTTGCAAAAACCGATACGTCGCAATCAGTGTATTAAATTAAATTATAAAAGATACATTGTAACAAGTTAAATTACTTATATACTATATATATTACGATAATTTTACGCGCTGTTTTATCATATATGTTGCATATAACTCAATAAATGTCAGATTTCGATAAATGTACACTTTGCTAATAAATGGTTTCATGGAAGATATTGATAGCCGACTCAATCACTCGACTTCTGAACTTCTGGCAAAGGATCGACTCAAGTGTTATATTATATATTACGATTTCTTTAAATATACGTTTTGCTAATAAATGACTTCATGGAAGATATTGATAGCCGACTGAATCACTCGACTTCTGACGAAGAATTTAAGTATTATATCTATACTAATAAATAAAATTCTTACGGGTGGTGCATGTTTGAACGTTATTAACTTAAAAACTAATTAACCAAATCTTAAAGCATTATATATAAAATAAGGGTGGAAAAAACTGAGGAATATAATAGAATTCAAAAAATTGCTAATAATAAAGGGGTCACCGATAACTGTGTAAAAAAATCTACGTGATTGTTCTAATTTCCGCAAATTTTGAGACATCAAGCTAAATTTTTTTTTATGGATGGAGTATCATTAAAGGTAGGTTGGTATTGAATTTGGCAAAAATCGGTGAAAGGGTTGCCGATTTTTGCCTAAAAAGTGTATAAGTTATACATGTCATCTTTAAGAGATGGTTGTTTTGAATTTGGCGAGAATCGTTGAAGGAAGTACCGATTTCTGCCTAAAAAATGTATAAGTTATTTGATGAATAGAGTATCATTTAAGAAAGGTTGTTATTGAATTTGGCGAGAATCGGTAAAAGAGTTCTTTCTTTATAAATTTTTGAATTTTTTGATAAATGTCCGTGGTTGCTCTAACTTCCGCCAATTTTGAGATATCGGACTATTTATAATTCTATTATATTCTTCAGTTTTTTCTACCTCTATTTCATATATAATTCTTTAAAATTTAGTTGATTAGGAAAATCTGAACAGAAAAAGTTACTAAGTACGACTCCTTTAAAGAATTTAAAATACTGGGGATATCACTAAAAAAAAACGCGTTAATAATATATAGTACCTCATGGGTGATGTGGAAAATTATTGAAAATATGTGTTTATGAATCATATATTGGTGGATAAGACTAACTAGAACACAAATGTAATAACACAAATAAAGTTGTTAAAAAAAAAAGACGCCGGGGCGAAGGGTAACCAGCTAGTTATTTATGTATTACGATTAATATGTTTTGAAGTTTAAACTTCTCATCTGACAAAGATAATGTGAACAGAGTTAATTGGCTAATTGCAAAAAGCGGCTCCAATTAAAACTGGGATTCCAATTAAAAGTCAAGTTGGCCTTTTATCTAACATATGTTATCATTTCTTTAACTACAACTAAGTCACTTCGTGAAATAGTGGAAACACATAATTTCTTGAACGTATCAAAAATTTAGAATAATTTTTATTTCATTAAGATAATTATACAATTTTACTTGCACAAGAGATATTGTATTAATTATATAAAACAATAAAAAGGGCGTCTTTAATTTCGTTTAGAATCAAGAGACACGCTGGTGTCTCGCGTCAAGTGCCTGTGCTAGCGCGCACGAACGACGAAACCTCTGACCTGTATCTTTACACTACACGAACCGTTGAGTTAGGAGGCGCTTAGATTATCAGACTATCGACTCAACAGGGATATCAAGCCGATAAATCAGGTTAGGAAAATAAGGAAATAAAGCAATAGTTCACATTTCTTTTCATCACTAGGGGTGCATTCCGTGTTTCACGCATGATGCGCATAATGCATCATTTATCCTTGTTTAACATTCGGTGAAACGGAATGCCCCTAGATAACTTAGACTATGTAGCGTTTCATAGAAAAAGAAAAGATATTCGAGCCAGAGTGAAGGAGCGAGAGCGAGGAAGCGTGAACAAAGAAGCGAAAGTGAGAGAACGTGTGCGGGGGGGGGGGGGGTATTTTTAAAATTATGAAATGTCGAACAACACTTATTATTCATCTACATTCTTCTTACGGAAATCTACACCATTCATGTTGCAATGCACAATTATTTTATATATTTTTGATTGGATATGTTACAACAATTTTGTAGCACAGTTTTTTGTTTTTTGTACTGGCGCGCGCACTTGGCGACTTTTTTGCATTTTTTAAAGAAACTAATTTGTAAATAAATGGAAAAATGAAAAAATGTAGCTTAGCAGAAACTAGTTTAAGCACAAGCTTTAAAAATTTATCAAGAACATCGATCGTACGTGAAATTTCGACATTGGATTCGATCGATTGTGTATGTGACTTTTGTTTGATGTCCATCGATGATTGTTTAATACAAAGCTCCAGATCTTGCAAGCAAACTTCTTACCTCATCAATCATTTCTGAATAGTCATTTTCTAAAATACCAGCCTAAAATTCGTAGACTTTCGTTCTTCTCGCTTCATCGCAGGGGTCTTCTATATCTTTCGGATACACTATATCTTCTCTATTCCAAAATTCGTCAGACAGATCAATCTCCCCTGGCAACAAGAATTCTACCAAGGGCATAAAATATATATAGTAAAGAGGGATTTTTCTATATTACTTTTATCTATTAACGTAAAAAGTGCATTCGCGTCTGAAGAATTACGCAACTTATTCAACTTTTCAAAACTGGACGTCAAATCGAAACATACGGAGGATTTGTGATCTTCAATTAGTTCAGTGATATTAATCTCGGATTCGTGATCCTTGATTGGTTCAGTGACATTAGGCCGGTTCTACAATCAGTCATGCATATGTCGAAGTCGGATGTCGGAACGCAGCCGATGGTCCACTGAGAGAATTTCTTTTTTAGTTTCGATGAATTACTTTTTTCGTTGAGCAAAATTGTTTCCAATTTGGGAGGATCTTTCACGATCTGTTCACACGTTCTACCGATTATAAATTTTGATCTTCGTGCGATTTGTCATGAGTTAACTGTCTCTTATACAATGTCTCTTATGCCCGTTCTAAACTGGAGGATGAGCCGACTCTCGGCTCATCCGAGTGAGTGGTGTAGACGGGTAAAAATCTATAGTTTATGTATAGTTTATGTCACGTACACTATAGAAGGCGGATGAGCCGAGAGTCGGCTCATCCTCCAGTCTAGAACGGTCATTATACAATGTCTCTCTGTCGTTAACGATTTCATTCTCCGCCCAGGAGACGGCATCACTTGTCTCCGTTTTAATTGGTTTTGTTTGGTCGGGCTCGTCCTCGTCGGGCCTCTACCAACGAATGCTTGTATTCAACCTGGGTTTTTCCCTGAGAAGAACACGGCAGAATGTCTTTCTCGGGCATCACGCAGACCGGCTGATACCGATTTACGATTTCGATCACACGCGGCGTCTCCAAAAGAGTTCCGTTTTTGAAAAACAGTCCTTTATTGCTGACATGGCTAATAGTCCTCTTTGCTTGATGAAGAATCTTTCAATCTTTTAAATGCGAGACACTACACTCTGCACCTTGCAGTGCTCTTCAAGATGATCTAATAAGATCTAAGGGTCGGTTTACAATCAGTCGTATGTCGGAGTCGGATGTCGGAACGTAGCTGATGGTCCAATGAGGAAAATTCGTTTCTCTCATTGGACCATCGGCTATGTTCCGACATCCGACTCCGACATACGACTGGTTGTAGACCGACCCTAAGCAGTAATACGATTTCGAGCTCATGCACACCGGTGTTTTTCCCCCTCCACTTACGTACGCAAAGACGTTCTGTCTACATGGCGCAGTCGTCTTTAGGGTACGTGAGATACTAATTTGAGGCTTAGAGCCTTACGAAGAAGTAAATGATCTTTAAGGGCTAAACAAACGGGCTAAACGGGTTACTTTGTGGCGCCACTAACTGACCCTGTATCTGTATCTGTATCTGTGCGTTTCTCTGACTCGCCACAAAGTCACCCGTCTATTTGGGCCCTAATTCAAGAATAAGACGGTTCATCTCGAGAACAATATGAAGATTTTCTAAAAAAAGGGCAATTAAACCGATTAAAATGTTTTAGATATTATAGATACTCAAGTAAATAACTGGACTAATAGTCATCGTCAAATTTATCGTCACACAGCAATTTAATATAAATAGATACTTAAAATAACTATTTTTTAGTTCTTAGATTACATTTAAGTGAGAAGTCTAGATACACAAGCTGATTAATAATATCTAGTCGTTCTCGAAATATCCACTATACGGTAAAAAATAGGGATGTGCGGAGGAGTATATATCGATATTTTGTATTGATACCATTGATACGAATCGAAATACATAGTACCAATACACCGATATATTAATTAAAAATATATCAATATTAGAGAATGTCGTTATCTCATTTCTTGACATGTCTTTTAGATATTAGGGGAGACCGGGGCGGAGTCGTCACTACAATTATCTCGAAATCTGTATGTTGAGTGAACTTGCCATAATATTGTAAACACTACTTATCGTGTGTCCCATGTGACCAACGGAGTTTAGTGAGATTATATGCCATGTTGACATGTTGTGATTTTCATTAAGGCAAACGTGTTTTCGGAGATCAAAAGTAAAATTTTTTGCGCGTCAAAAATTTTAAGAAGCAGCAGTGGTCGGATTCCGGCGAGGACTTGGATAATATGTATTGCGTGTGCTCAGAGATGACAGAATAGAGCTGACAAAAAACAGTGCGTTTCGTGAGAGCGTAGGGCACATAAGTGTGTGCGGTTTTCTTGTAATTATTTCCCGCCATCGTGTTTTTAATTAATGTTTCCATTTTTCTATGAAAAAATAATTAATAAAATTTATCCTATCATTTTTTATGATTGGAATTACAAATTTTTATTTAAAATCCAGTCCGAGACTGGAGTGACGACTCCGCCCCGGCAATTTTGATATTTCAATTTTTCCACCTTTGTCGTTTTCACTCTGTACCAGTTGAACAAAGCGACGTAGACCAAAAATGTCTTTATAAATTTTGTAAGTTTACTCTTTACAAAACGGTATACCACATTTTACTAAAATTATTTATTTTGTTGTTAAAAATCGGCACCAAAAAAATAGTGACGACTTTGCCCCGGTCAGCCCTACTTTGCTTAGTAATACTGAAAAAATTCTAAATTCCATGTATAGAGTAACTCGGGGGAATATGCCCACACTTAAGAAAAATATGATTTTTTTTCTATTTCTCTTTCTTTTTGAGGTATCTTTGCATACTGGTCTTCTTTTTCCTTCTTTTATCTGTTATTTATATTTGGTTTTAATGAAATATTTTGATTGTTTACTATTAAAAAGAAAGAAATACAAAAGTGTTGCAAAGTGGCATATTACCCATAGGGGTAATATACCACATAGTATGGGATAATATGCCACATATACAAACATGTATAGTAATTTAACTTTAGAAGAGCATTCTTGTCTAAAAACATGTAAAAGAATATTTTTATTACTTTCTTTGCATTTCAATAGTACTCTGTGTGTTACAAGTAGTCTAAATTATTCGGAATGCAATTTTGCAAAATATTAAGTACGTAGTCTATAATATTGTCAGCGCATGAAATAAACGTGTTTATTCAACATTTTTCAATATTTTTTCATCATTTTTTTCAACATTTTTTCAATATTTATACGGCAAAATATTTATTTATACTGTTTACCCCTATCTAAGTAGTGGCATATTCCCCCAAGATGCAGTTTTATATTAAAATGAGCCTGTATTATACGATTGCCAGTAAAACGAATCGGCGACGTACTGAATACTTTCATCCTAACCAATATTAATAAAACGACAAGCTGATCGAGTTAAAAATAGTGTAATACTTGAAGAATATCTTATATAAAACACTAAGAAAATTCTAAAAAGCACGTTGTCATACTTGTCATACTGTACTTACCCCATAAAAACTATAATACTGATAGGAAGTAAGTAAAACTTGGGCAAAACGTCAGATATAATATTTTTAACAATTTCACAGTAACGCTCCTAGCCGTAGCTTTGTTAAACATAACGAGTGGTATATTCCCCACACTGGCATATTCCCCCCAGTTACCCTAATCCGAATTGCACTCCTGTAGATTCTTAATAAAAAAAGGTCATATTAATGTTTGAGGGTCGATTATGTATCTTGAGGTAAAAATTACAAAAGTGAGGAAATTTTAGAGTATCTACAATTTTATTTATCGAAATCTATAGTAAATCTGTTCACTCTTGTAATCACTTTATTTCAAGGTACATTATCAATCCCCTAAAGACGGAATTTGAGACCATCTTGAAATAAGACTATATTTGTGAATATCATCCAATAACGGAACACAGCCAAAAATTGTTGTTTTTATCGAATTAATTGATATCTAGGTTTTTAACCGATATGCCAAGATATTTAAACTCAAAGTGTATCGATTCAAAATATTGAATATTAAATGGCCACTGTATCGATATTTCAAAGTATCAATTCGAATCGGAACATCCCTGGTAAAAAACATTTTGTATTTGAATGGATTTCTATCAAATAACGGCTTTGCATATGGTTTAATAATAATGCAAAAAATCACGTAAATTTTAACCTTAGAGAGGTAATATGAATTTTCTCATACGTGAAAAGCCAAGCGGGGTATTAAATTACCCCAAACTTGTTTACCGCGTGTATAATGTTTCTATTTGTTAGAAAAATTTTTAATAGATAATTTTGTCTGCTTTAATAGAGAAGAGGATAGTAGTCATCAACTTGCGGTAGTAAAAAAAAACAGTAAAAAAATTTCGAAAAACAAAACAAAGAACCAAAAATTGGGCTAAAATGACTTTTTTTATAAAAAATGCTGTAGTTTTTTATAAAATTCACCGATTTTAAAAAATCCAACGAATTTTGAAAGACGAGTAGACAACCTTCAAGGGCATGTAAGCGACTTTTTCGTTTCTTAAAAAAACATATCTCTTTGAACGTCTGAAGTAGAGGAAATAACGAAAAACTGTCGGATGGGAAAAATCGCAAAAAATGGAAAGTAAAACAGATTCTGTCGATTATTATTTATTTGAAAGGTAGTCAAAAGTTATAAAAGTATATGGAAACAATAAAATTAACTCCACAAAAACTTTACAAAGTTTTAATCAGTTGCTGTGCAAGAACAGCAAAAATGAACTAATTGACCGAATCTTAAAGAATTATATATAAAACAGAGGTAGAATTTTCCGGGGAGTGCTATAAAGTGTATAATTTTTCGTTACCGATTTCCACAAAAAATTTGAAATATATTTTACTGTGATAAAAGTCGAACGTAAACGGTTAAGTAGGGGTACTATGTTACCCCAAACGATTTTCTTTTTCGGTCACAGCTGCTGCACGGATCTAATGCTGGGTCTACAATGCGAGTCGCAAAGTCGTGAGTCGCAAGAATTGACCAATCACAGTCGATTATTCTTCTCAAATTCG
>NW_020212662.1:60577-65303 GCF_003070985.1 Temnothorax curvispinosus
CGAATTTGAGAAGAATAATCGACTGTGATTGGTCAATTCTTGCGACTCACGACTTTGCGACTCGCATTGTAGACCCAGCATAACGCACTCGCTGAATGTCGGAGGTCGACTGCCGGATGACTAAACTGAATTATGGTTAGGGTCTCAGTATGAAAACTAACCTTCCTAAGTCAGGGGCGTAATTTGAATTTCGCGTGGGGCAAAGTATTACCCCACATTACCTTTCTAGGGTTAATAAAAAATAATTATTTTAGTGTAAAACAAGCGTTATTCGACTTGTGCGCAATATTGGATAACTTTGCGCGTTAATAAAAAAATCAGCGTTTGTCGTACGAAAAAAATACAAGGGTCTTTTTTGTTGCAAATTTTGTCCACAACAAGATGAATACGATAAAATTTGTCTCAAATAAATTCTAAGACCTGAAAACAGCGAAAAACTAAGACTATTCCAAAAAATCAAAATTTTTTGCTTACATCATAGCTACAAACTAAAGAAAAAGAGTCTAAAAATCAGTTGCATCATGAAAAGTATTCTTTGTAGTTCTCAGATAATGTGTGATTTTTGGGGGATTTTTAATTCCATTTTATGACGGAAAGAAATCACCGGCGCAACATAAAAAAAACGATGAAATCCTGGGTTTTCGGGATCCGAATCTCGGACTTTGACGGCGCGTGCAAGCTAAACGACTGACTTGACGATAAATGTTGTTCAGATCATTATTGTAGATAATTTTACGCTCTACAAAAAAAGTTAGTTGCCCTATCTTGCTTAGTTTTCGAGATATTTGATAAAAAATAAAAAAATTGTGTTTTTTGTTGATAATATTGTTAATAACTTTTTATTGCGCGTTAATTTTGCGAAGCAAAATAATTCCCACTTATAGCACTTCGAATCAAAGCGATTCATGGTTGCAACCTGAGAAGATTAATTGGAAGGTTCGATGTCTAATATGACTAACCTAAAAATTTTAATTTGATAACATTAAGGGGATCCTGCAGTGACTGGCGAACTTCCTCGATGTCGATAATGTCAACCTTTCTAATTTTGTTTTCCCTATATCTGTCTTTGTCTAACGAAATGACATCTGTCCTTTTTTCGATTGCTCGCCATCTTTCGCAAGATCCGGCAACTACTGTTGCTGCTCTTCTTGTCATTTGCATCCGTATTTGCATTACTAAAATAATTTTTCGATGGATCTTTTTTTGTACGCATTGAATCTTACTTCTACTTGCACGATATTATTCCTACATGTTTTCCCAAGGGCAGATGATAAAAATTATGTATGTATAAACTGCAGAATTTTTGTTTTAAGCAAATATTGTCGTCAGGTGACAGCTGCGTATGTGCCCAAATAAATAACATTTTTAATTTTTTGGCGTTTTTGATATAAAATCGCGTTTTCTGCCCTAGATTTTTGTGCGTACTTTAATTCTAGACCAAAAACTTGCAATTCTGTAAAGCCAATTAAAAGATCCATCGAAAAACGATAATGTCGGTAAATCATACGGCTGCAGGATCCCCTTAATACATGTGATTCTACAATTGTTTGTATACATATAAACTGTATATTTGAGTGACGCGTCACGAAAATGGAACATAAGAAAATCGAGCAACGTTATGCGACTAAATTTTGTGTCAAACTCCAGGATAAATGCGAGTGATTTAAAAAGTTGAAACAGGCTTACAGAGATCAAGTTTTATCCCGGACACAAGGCATTTTTAGATGGCGGTGAAATTATGAAGATGAATCCCGATCACCAATGACATAAACAATTTGGTGATTCAAATTTGATTTAACTGATCACCAATTATTCCCACTGTCAACTTTTCAAATATTTCTCTGTCACGTTATTCTGAAATTTGATACAGAATTTGCTGTGTCAACTTCGCATAACGCTGCTCGATTTTCTTGTGTTCCATTTTCGTGACGCGTTACTCAAACATACAGTTGTACAAATAATTGTAGAATCGCATGTATTAATATTAATGTTATCAAATTGAAATTTTAACTGAAGGTAGAGTATGAATGTAGCTCTCGATCTACTGCAGTCTCGTTTTTACAGTGTTACTTAATTGTTGAGAAAAAAATTCAGTCTCATTACTTTTTAACCAGACCACGTATATCAGCAAATTACTTCTTTTAACATTAAAACTGTGAAATTTCAATTTGCTACATCTTCTAAACCAATGTCGTCCCCCACTTTTTTCTTGCGTAGAATTACTCAAAAAGACCTCCCCTACAACATATTTAAATGACGATAAAATCGGTGAGTACTGACCTTTTATGCATATTTACTAAAATTTTTTGCATTTTAGTAAATATTAGTTTGCATACAACTGTGACTCCATTTATTAAAATAAAGCAAATTTTCCTTTTTATTAGTATATTTTTTTCTCAGTAAATACACATACTAATAATAATAAAAAGGCAAATTTTCTTCATTTTAGTAAATAGAATCACAATTGTATGTTGTATGCAAACTAATATTTATTAAAATGCAGAAAATGTTTTTCTCAGTGTATTATTTTTACATTTTCACATCTTATGCAACGAAAATATGAATCATCTCTATTGTCATCACATTCTAGATGATACCACGTGGAACACCGGATACATTGCATCCAATCTTCCCCGTCGATGCATTTCTGATGACAAAATCCACAGGATTCAGTTTCTGACGTCTTTCTTGATTTTTTTTATTTTCTTTCTCCTCTCGTGCTCTTTTTTTTGTTACGCACCTCCAAAATAAACTCATCAGACATCAAAATTCTGAACATTGTTTTCTTGCGCCCTTTTCTAAATTGCCCAGAACTGTTAGAAGTATTCGGCAAAGAAGTACTCACAGTCTCAAATTTTACAAGGTATATTCCACCATATTTTCTTCCTGTTGTCTGCTGAGCGTAGTGTGATCACCAAAATTTGCACATTTTTTCAAAAGAATTAACTCTTCTCCGAAGTGTGTTTCTTGGAACATTGAAAATCGAAGCTGCTATATCTGCAATGGCAATTTATCTACTTTGACTCTCATGGCTTCGCCCACGCTCCTTAGCTCCACGACTTTGACTGCTCTGTTAGTAGAGTTGTCTCACGATTACGCACCATGTATTAAAAAAAAATAATAATAATCACAAAAACCATATGCGTTTGCCCTTTCTACCAACTGTCCATTTGCCGCTTGTTCTAACTGTCCGTTTGCCCCGTAACGTATAGAATAGTATATTGTGCACCAAGGGGAGAAAGCAGCGTTTTTCAGACGAGTGTGAAGTTTGCCGCCCGATCGAGCCGAAGGCAAGGGCGGCAAATCACACGAGTCTGAAAAAGCTTTTGATCCGAGGTGCACACGATATTTTCACAACACTTTTACGGAAAGTTCGACTTTCATGCCTAGAGAGGGGCGAGAGTGGCCATTTCACGCCAGAGCTTAGAGAGCAAAAGGGAAAAAAGTGGTTACTTTCCGCTCGCTATGCCGGGTGGAAAGTCGAACTTTCCGTGGAGGTGTTGTGAAATAGTTATTTGTGTAACAAGTGCTGTAAGTGGAAATTGGACGTGCGGAGTGGACGCACGAGCAGGAGGCGAGTGCGATCACCCGCACGTCCAATTTTCAACTTAACACACGTGTTACACACCCTATTTTATATTATACGTGACACGCGCGTAATGGGCCACTTTCCACGCACGTGTGATTTAAAGATATTTATATTAATAAAAAAAGAAAAAAACAAAATAGCACCATTAGTCTCGTTTTAAAGCCCTGCACTGACTAAAGGATTCATTAGTTCATTATTGATTGCGCAACAACATAACCTCATTTCCAGACATTTATTCATAATTTAAAAAAAAGATTAAATTTGACAAAATATTACTAACAGTACTTATACTCACCGAATTTAACGCCACACAAGTTGAGAAATGCCACAATTTTTCCAGATAACGCAAATTCACTTGAATTTATGACTGAACATACGCAGTGACGAATTCTCTAACCGAATTAAGTTAAGTTCAATTATATGGCGCGCCATTAATATTTTTCACAACAATTCCACGGAAAGTCCGACTTTCCATGTAGAGAGGGGCAAAAGTGGCCAATTTCACGCCACGGCTTACCTTCCTCTCTAGGGAGAAAAGTTGATACTTTACCTTCTGCCCGCTATACAGGGTGGAAACTATCAACTTTCCTCCCTAGGAAGGAAAATTGGTACTTTCTGCCCCGTATAGCGGGCAGAAAGTAAAATAACGGGCAATACAAAATCGATGAAATAATCCGATCTTCCAATTTGAAAATTGTAATGTAAATATTAAATTCACTAACTATAATAAGACTTTTTCTTTGTAAAAATTATATTAATTTCAATAAATAAAAAAAATGAACGCGTGGTCGCCACGCGCGTTAGAAGTGAAACTTCTGAAAGCAAGGCTTTGCCATAACTTTTCTGAAATTAATACAAAAACAATGCAACGGAATTAGTCACTCCAAGCCGCCCGCAACTCGAAAATATTGTGTTACACGCAGTTCTCAGTATATCCGTCTCGCCAGTGCCGTATGTACGCCTGATCGAATTTTCGTGACGCGTTTTCGAGTCGCAAAATCGAATTTACTTACCGATCCAAAAAGAGTTTCACTTTGTACGCCTGTTGGTCAAATTTTCGTGACACTATTTCGTGACGTTTTTTTGTGTTGCACAATCGAACTTACTACCGTACCAAAGAAGTTTCATTTCGTACGC
>NW_020212663.1:0-582 GCF_003070985.1 Temnothorax curvispinosus
TCACTCCTTTTTATTTTCCACACTCTACTCTCTCTGACTCCTTTCCCTCTTCCTCTCAGCCTCACCACACTCTCTTCCTCCCTACTCTCCCTCTCCTCCCTCTTCTCTCCGCCCACCCCTCTCATCGTTTCTCCTCCCTCCTCACTAACTTTACATTTCATTTTTCCGTCTCCCCTTTTCTACTCTTTCCCTTCTCCTCTGTTCCTCTTTCTCCCTCCCCTCCTTTTTCTTGCTCCTCTCTCTCATCTTCCCTTCCATCTCTCAGGACTTTTTTTCCTCATCTCAACTCCACCTCTTCCCCTCTATCCAAATCTTTCCGTACTTTACCCAATCTCTCCTTTTATTCCTTCTCTCCTTCTCAGCTATCCTCTCCAGGCTCCATTGCATTTTTCTTTGATGCTTTCCTTCAAAGTCATGTCATTCTTTATTTCTTCCATCCTCTCTTTCAACACATTCTTCTTCTGCATTACCTCTCTTTTTATTACTCTATCTTTTAACCTAACTAAAACCATCTTCTCTTTCCCCGTCTTTCTCTTTTACCTCCTTTATTCCTCCCTCCTCCCCCATCTCTAGCCATAGCTT
>NW_020212663.1:682-1198 GCF_003070985.1 Temnothorax curvispinosus
TGCATTTTTCTTTGATGCTTTCCTTCAAAGTCATGTCATTCTTTATTCCTTCCATCCTCTCTTTCAACACATTCTTCTGCATTACCTCTCTTTTTATTACTCTATCTTTTAACCTAACTAAAACCATCTTCTCTTTCCCCGTCTTTCTCTTTTACCTCCTTTATTCCTCCCTCCTCCCCCATCTCTAGCCATAGCTTTTCTACCGCTTTCTTCCGCCTTCCCTCCTCTACCTCCACCCCTTTCACTACTACATTGTTCCTCCTTCTGTCTCTCTTTTCTAACTCTCTCCACCTTTCTAGCTCTTTTACCTTCGCTTCTATTGCTTTATCTCTTTTTCCTATCTCCCACTTTCCTTCCTCTTTCACTCCTCCCTGCCCTTCCTTCCTCCCATCTCTCCATCTCTTAACTAATATATTTAAATTTATATATTAGTTAACTTCTTTATATACACTACCGCTCATTAATTTCAATATACCCCTATATTTGTTAATTTCTCTGTAAAGGATGAACATGATA
>NW_020212663.1:1298-2733 GCF_003070985.1 Temnothorax curvispinosus
AAAGCTATAGAGATAGAAAACGAAGAAAGAAGAAGAAGAGAAGGAACAATATAGAGAAAAGTATTATATATTATAAAAATATTTATTATATTGCAAATATATTTAAATTTATATATTAGTTAACTTTTTTATATACACTACCGCTCATTAATTTCAATATACAATAAATTCGTTGATTTCTCTGTAAAGGATGAACATCATGATACGTGTTTTGCACAGAAATGAATGCACTTGCTGTTATAAACATTTCACTTGCATGCATGACATTTTTATATAAATAATATATAAAAATGCAATGCATGCAAGTGTTTATAACAACAAATGTATTCATTTCTGTACAAAACATATGTATCATGTTCATCCTTTACAAAGAAATTAACAGATATAGGGGTATATTGAAATTAATGAGCGGTAGTGTATATAAAGAAGTTAACTAATATATAAATTTAAATATATTAGTTAAGAGATGGAGAGATGGGAGGAAGGAAGGGCAGGGAGGAGTGAAAGAGGAAGGAAAGTGGGAGATAGGAAAAAGAGATAAAGCAATAGAAGCGAAGGTAAGAGAGCTAGAAAGGTGGAGAGAGTTAGAAAAGAGAGACAGAAGGAGGAACAATGTAGTAGTGAAAGGGGTGGAGGTAGAGGAGGGAAGGCGAAAGAAAGCGGTAGAGAAGCTATGGCTAGAGATGGGGGAGGAGGGAGGAATAAAGGAGGTAAAAGAGAAAGACGGGGAAAGAGAAGATGGTTTTAGTTAGGTTAAAAGATAGAGTAATAAAAAGGGAGGTAATGCAGAAGAAGAATGTGTTGAAAGAGAGGATGGAAAAAATAAAGAATGACATGACTTTGAAAGAAAGCATCAAAGAAAAATGCAATGGAGCCTGGAGAGGATAGCTGAGAAGGAGAGAAGGAATAAAAGGAGAGATTGGGTAAAGTACGGAAAGATTTGGATAGAGGGGAAGAGGTGGAGTTGAGATGAGGAAAAAAAGTCCTGAGAGATGGAAGGGAAGATGAGAGAGAGGAGCAAGAAAAAGGAGGGGAGGAAGAAAGAAGAACAGAGGAGAAGGGAAAGAGTAGAAGAGGGGAGACGGAAAAATGAAATGTAAAGGTAGTGAGGAGGGAGGAGAAACGATGAGAAGGGTGGGCGGAGAGAAGAGGGAGGAGAGGGAGAGTAGGGAGGAAGAGAGTGTGGTGAGGCTGAGAGGAAGAGGGAAAAGAGTCAGAGAGAGTAGAGTGTGGAAAATAAAAAGGAGTGAAAGAGAGGAAAAAAAGGGGGAGGGGGAAGAAAGGAATGCAGGAAGGAGGAGGAGGGGAAGGAACAGGAAGGAAGCCCAAAGATAGGCTTTTGAGATGTAGCGGAAGTGAAGGGAAAACAGGAAGGGTTTTAAAAAATCATAAAAAAGTGGGATGTCGTGGGGTTGGTGGAAACATGGCTGAAATA
>NW_020212664.1:0-8057 GCF_003070985.1 Temnothorax curvispinosus
TTATTTCAGACTGCGATAGTAAACACCATCCGTCCACCGTCAGGAAGCCTTTCGTTGGAAAAACGTACGCGTTCTTCGTCGTACCATTTCACATTGTACCCTGCAACCGTGGAATAAAAGCTCTCGCATAGATATAGCAAATGTCATTGGCGCACTTTTCTTTCCCTTTCTTCCTTAGCGCTTGATCCATATTTCCCCGAGGCGTAAATCTTAAAAACAGTAGAGTTTGTTGCATTAATCGTTAACCTCACAATTCTTATAATATTACAGATAAAGTACTTTATGTCACACGTGCATGGAAAGTGGCCCATTACGCACGCGACGCGTGCGTGATAGACCACTTTCCACGCACTTGCAACATAAAATAGGATGTGTAACACGTGTGTTAAGTTGAAAATTGGACGTGCGGGTGATCGCACTCGCCTCCGGCTCGTGCGTCCACTCCGCACGTCCAATTTCCATCTTACAGCACTTGTTACACAAATAACTATTGTTAACAGTTGCGGCGGTCGACAGACCGCGCACGCAAAAAACCGCGCCTTCGGAACGGCAACCAATATTACGCGTACCAAGCCGACGGAGCCGGCAGAACGGCAACCCGCCGACGCGCGTACGATAATATACTACAGTAATATATTATTAATTACGAGAAAGTGGTCTCTAATCGGCCACCTATTCCAAATCGGTCCACCCCCCACCCATTTCATAAAAATCACAATACTCGTCATTATGCCGATAGTAAAGTTAGGGACACTATTGACAGCTAATCATAATAACAATGTTGGCACGATGACGAGTGTCGTGGTTTTTATGAAATGGAGCGAGTGACCGATTCAGACCAGGTGACCGATTGGAGACTTTCTCCCATATATAATTATTAGTTATTTTCATTAACCAGTTATTTTTATTCGTTCAGTCATTTATTAGTTATTTTTAAAAACAATGTAATAGAATATATATTAATAATTGAAATATCATTAAAAAATGACATGGTACTTAATCTGTTACTGAAAACTATTACAACCATTGTAAGTGTACGATAATAAAAAAGTTAAAATTTGTTTCAAAAAAAGTTAGTAATTGTACGTTTGTTTTTTGTATTTTTTTTTAATATTACTCAATTACAAATTAATAGTTGCTTTCCATTTACATGGAAAATCAGATAATTCTCACTTGTGACGTCGTTACTCAGTTAAAAGCACGTTCTTTTTGCATGCTGGCAAGAAGAGATTTGACTCAGTTTTTATCCACCGATCGAGACCGTGTGCTTCAACGAATCTAATAAACTAACATTAAAAGTGAGTACGTGGACCTGTATCGTTATGCGATAGCTTTGTCACCGAAATAAGCAGGTAAATACAAAACGACATATCCTACCCGAGTATGAAATACTCAGAAAACTGAGTGACATTGATCACTTGAGTGTAAATGGAAAACAACTAATGTTATTTAGTTTACGTTAACTATGAAAATTAATGTTATTCGTACACATTTTGAACCATTTAGTTTTCAAGTCTTCCGAAACAAAACTTACAAGATTTTATGCCACGAGATGAAATGAAAATAGAGATATTGAGATTGTTTTTGGATAAATCTTGTTCAGACACTGGCACTCTGTGCAACGTTAACGAAGTTGACAGTTACCGCTAAATGGATCGAATGAAAAGATATAGATTCTTCCTGGAGACCTTTGCTGATAAAGAATGGAGCACGCGGTAACGATTGCTTTGTCATTTAGATATAAAGAATCTCTTATTGATTATGCAACGAGAAAGGAAAGACTTCTGCTAGATATGAATAAAAATATGGATACAAAAACATTTAACGACTTTTATAGCAGTGGGACTGCCAGACTTCATTATGAATAAAATAGAGAAGAACGTGAAGATTCAACAAAACTGTTTAATGAAATAAAGAGAAATGAGAGTTTAGTAAATAAAAAAAAGTTTTCCAAAGAAGAAAGAAGAGAAATTTGAAAATAAAAAAAAGACTGAAGAAAAAAGGCCATGCAAGAACTGTGAAAGTTTAAGCAAAGGTATATCCGGATATCATCCGGAAGAGTCGCTGGAGTTTAAGAAGAAAGAAAATAATAAACCTAGTGTCGTAGGAAACAACTTAGTAATAGAGGTAGAATTGAACACAGAGGAAAAAATTAACTAGATATAACATCATTAGTCAAAATCAAAGTAATACTAGAAGATAAATTGGAGATAAAAGAGATCTGTGACTCAGAGTCTCAGATCTCACTGATAAATTGAAAATTAGTTAGTCGTAGAAGATAAAGATATGAATAAAATACATTTAAAAACGGCTAATGGTGTGAAAAGAACAAATGGTGTAATAACTATTGTTTGAGATCGCAACAATTAGCATCGCAACAAAGTCGCGTTCGGCTGCATGTCAGCACATGCACGCTTGCAGTAAATTTTGTTCTAATATTTTATGAAGTGAAAGTGACTAATGTTCGCGTAAAATGTCGCATAAGAATTGCCACGGAATATTCGGTATAGCATGGATCTTTCGGGATTAGCTTTCTAGAAACTTTAACATTGTTATCGATAATAAAGTCAAACAACAACGCTAGAACAAAGGAACAATCCATGCTATATACAAAGCACTCGAAAACAGGTGACGACCCCGTCGGGTCGCCACGTGAAACCGGTGACGTCGGCTCCATGACGCAGGACTCCGACGGCCAATCACCCTCCCGAAATTCTGGGAAATCTGCAGGGAGGGAGTTTCGCCTCGGAGGTGTTAAAAGGACCGTCGCTGCGCCGCGGAACCGATTTCGCTCGCAGATCATAGAAAACCCGCTTTCGTACTCCGCTTTGCACACCGCTGTTCCGCGTTTTGAACGTTTTTGCCGCATCGCTAGCCGTAGCTTCTGTGCGCGCTCCACAGCTTTCTTGGCGAAAAGGAAAAAAACTGTATATACTTGTATATATTAGACTTTATTGAATATATTTGTTTATTTTTCAATTCGGTACTTGTTCCTTGCTTTTGTGGTCGTCTCGTTACCTCGCGCTATCTCGCGCAACCGCGTGCTCTTGAACAACTATTAAGGTAAAAATCTGTAATATTGCAAAAAATGACAGATGTACATATTGTTGAAAGAGATGATTTTGAAGATTTTATTATAGGACTAGAGACACCTCATTGAAGAATATCATACAGTCCATTTGCAGCATCAGTAACATTGGCATTTAAAAAAGAGGAAAACAAAAAATGTAGACTTTGCATTGACTTTAGAGACCTAAATTAAATAATAGTACCACAAGCTCAACCATTCCCGATGATGGACGATTCGATAATAAAAACGAGAAACTGCAGATATTTTACAACACTGGATATAAACTCAGCTTTCTGGTCTATTCCATTCCAAATTGAAGACAGAAGTAAAACAGGTTTCGTTACACAAGATGGACACTTGCAATGGACCTGCCTATCATTTGGCTTGAAAACATCACCGGCAATTTTTCAACGAATTCTAAGCAGCATCTTAAGAAAAGATCGATTAGCAGGATTTGCAGTGAACTACATCGATGATATCTTGATATACTCACCGTCGTTTGAGGAATACATTGAACATATAAAACAGGTATTACCGGCAATAACAAAAAAAGGTTTTAGATTGAAGTTTAAGAAATACACATTCGCCTCGGATTGAATAAAATATTTGGGCTATATAACGACAGTACAACTCGGTAAGACCAATTAAAGACAACTTAGCTTCAATTAGAGAATTCCCCACTCCAAAGACACAAAAAGATGCAAGATGGTTTTTGGGGTAAATAAATTTTTATCACGAGTACATAACAAGAAGCGCAATATTTTTAGATCCGCTACATAAGCTGTTAAGGAAAAATGATAAGTATTGTCACGACTTTTTGCACTCCCGGACCGCTCCGGGACGTGTGCCGGATCAAAAGGATTTAGGAGAGCGGGATGGTGGGCCTCTCCAGTGATTTCCTCGCACCTCCGATACTCCACGAAATGTTCCGAATGTTGGGCGCCAGACGCGTACATTCGCGTCCACGAAATCGCGAAAACCTAAACGAGACGCAAAACGAAGTGTGGAGGTGCGTGGAATCGGCTAGCTTGACCTAATCACGGGCGGGGTTAATGAAGGGCAGCGCTATATTCGGCGGGGTGACACGTTAATTTCATACTCAGTCAGATAACAAAGAAAATAACATTTATTGAGTACTGGTTGTCGAGAAAATAATAACATTTATCCATCCGGTTTCGATCAAACACAAGATAACTTCGATAAATAAATCAGAAATAGCCGGTGGCGGGGTGTCGGGATTCATCTAACAGAAATAATATTAATGCGGACGCGAGACACCCACGGAGCATTAATCGAGTCTCTAATAAACACGCTGAAGGCGATATTCTCAAACAATTAATAATTCGAGTCGAAAGTGATAATACGCAAGAATACAACTCTTAATATCGCTAATAACCACGGAACGCCATGAAGAACTACGCAAGTAACATCTAAACGCAAGAAACGCGTGAACGCCGGTAATTTCTTGACAAGAGTACAAGTCTAACATAAATAATCAATCGGCGGGAACGACATTCGACCGCGACTAACAATGCCATCGACGTCCCAACGCAAAATTCAAGGCTATCGCGAGCAGGGACGCCATAGGACGCAACGCAAGTAATATCGGACGCAACGTTTCTTAACGCGAGAACACAATTATTAACCCGTAATAACGAGATCCGAACACCAATCGATACGCTAACACCGACGCTCGAACACAAGAATTTCCCGACGCGAAGAAACGGTAACGCAATTGACGAAATACCGGCCCATATGCGGCCGTACACCAAGGTCGCGAGGACAACGCAATATACTCGCGATATCGAACTCATTAACGCCTACCGCGATCTCCAGGGATTCGCCATAACGCTTGTACCACGGTTCCGCGGCCACGATACCATCCCGAGGCCCTTCGCTCTCGTTATCGATCGCGAAATTATACTCGATCTTAACATGCGTTATCCCGAGCGAGAGCGTGCACCGGAGGGCGGTGTCGTGACTTTACATATTATCGCAATTTACGGGCAACCTCACCGGTGATACACCTCCTCCTGGGCTCCTCGCCGTCATCTTCCACCAACGATCCTCGATCCGCCAGACAATTATCGAAATACCCGACTCGGGGTGGCTATCGCGTATCTTACAAAACGTATCTCGCCGACGAACGACCAGAGAGTGTGAACGCTAAACCCGCTCGATTGCGGAATCGATACGGTACCCCTTCCTGAGGGGCGCGCGAGCCAATCGAGCGCGAGCTTGCAAGCCCGCGGTGTCCCGGCGCAGTGCTGTCGATACGAGATTCTTCGGGGGCGGGCAACGGTCCCTCGGCGGCGTGCGACTCCTCAAATTTTTGTCCTTAGCGGCGGACGGAACTTTGCTCGTGCCGGTGTGCCTCCGGTTTGACCCTGGGGCGGTGGCCAGCCACCCCGTGGGTCGGTTTTTGTGGAGATCATTTGCTGAAGCCGGGTGTTTACCCAAGCTCTTGGGGCCCCGCTATCGGCGGCCTCGTCCGTCGCTGCCGCATGTGCCGCCCGCCTGCCGCGTTACTCTCGCCAGTCCGCGATCTCTGCTGCTTCCGCGTTTGCCACCCCTCCTTGGTTATCGATCGTCCTTGATTTCCTTTGCCAAGTACTCCCTCGAAGATTTGCCGTGGTGTGGGTGAGGTGCCGCGCGTATTACATTGCATAAAAACAAAAGAAAGTAATCAGAATGCGGAAACGCGATTAAATACGACCCCTGGAGATGTCGTTGCCTCCCTGGTCCGTCCCTGGGCGCGAAATTCCGCGCCTTGTGACGGCGGCGGGGCGCCGCGACGGTGCGGCGAGCCGCAACGTCACAGTATGTATGGTCGGAAGAGTGTAAAAATCATTTAAGAAAATAAAAAAACTCCTGTGCTCCCAACCAATATTAGAGATATTTGCTAAAGATCTGCCTATACACAGATATGCATTAGATAGAAGGTATTGGCGCAGTGCTGAAACAAGAGCAACCAGATAACAAAGAAAAGCCAGTTGCATATTTTTCGATAAAACTTAATGAAATGCAAAAAAGAAAAAAAGCTATATATCTAAAGTGTTTGGCAATAAAAGAAGCGGTAAAATACTGACAACAATGCGGCTTATAGGAAGATCCTTCGCGGTATACTCCAACCGTAAGCCTTTGTAAAATTTAAATATAAAAGCAAAAACATATGAAGACATGGGTGATCTAACCTATTATTTATCGCAATATGATTTCAAGGTAACATATATTTACCAGGGAAAAAGAATTTGGAAGCAGACTGTCTGGAGCAGAAACCCAGTGTTAGAAGCAAAAGAGAACAAAGAGGAACTGTCGAGTATAATAAATTTAATAAAAATAGATGATATAAAAAGAGATAGAGAGAAAAATCGGGTAATAAAAAACTAGAGACCAGACGTAATATAAAAAGATGGAATATTCTATAAAAAAGTAAGAAAAAATAGTTTTGTCAGAAGATTTCAGTAGGAAAATCATGAAAGAAGTCCACGAGGAACGGTGTCATATAGGCATTAGATAAATGCAGAAGAAAATTAGCCCGGTTTACACAGCAAAAAACTTGTATAAGAAATATAAAAGAACCATGCAAAAATTGTGAGGTATGTAAGACAAATAAATCGAGGTCAAGGAAAATACGGGTTAATGTCATACTTGGGACCAGCAACGAAACCATGTTTGAAATAATGAATTAATAAATGAAACAAGTGTATTCATGATTGACAAATAAATGAAAATTATTTTGTACTAACTTGTTACTTGGTACAAAAAATATAGTGCGTAATCGTCTATTTTATTTCTGACTGCGGTAGTAAACACCATCCGTCCACCGTCAGGAAACCTTTCGTTGGAAAAACGTACGCGTTCTTCGTCGTACTGTTGTATATTGCAACCAGAAACCTCTTTTTCTCCATTTTTTCCTTCACACTTGATCCATGGATTCCCCCGAGGCGTAAATCTGAAAACGGAGAAGTTTTATTACAATCGTGTGACGAAATCAATTCTTTCTTTGCTTATCGGCGTCGATCCGTCGTTGTCCGTCGTTGTTTTCAAGGTATGCGGTGACGCGAGGATCCGGGAAGTCGGCAGCAGCAGCGACGATCCATCCGAGGCAGGGACCTGAAACCGATAAAAAAGAATTACGAAACAGCACTTGCAATTTTTTCTATACTATAGGCATTAATCTAACTGGAAAAATATACATTCATAATCGTCCCGACCTAAAAAAGATTCCGATAAATAACAAATCGATTTTTCTTGATCCTACTACAGCTGGAGAAATAACTAATGTCACAAACGGTCTACAAAATAAAGCCCTGGTGGGGCTGATGGGGGATTGGTGCTGAGGTTGTTAAGTCGATTGCATGCGAAATTGCAGATCCACTGAAGTATGTTTTAACTGTATGTATGAAAAATGGTGAATGGCCGGATAACTTAAAGTATGCCCCGTTGTTGTAATCTATTTGCAAAGCTGGGGAAAGGTGCAATGTGACTAATTACCGACCGATCTCGCTATCTAACTTTGCAAAAATTATCGAGAAAATACTCCGTAAAATAATGCACAAGATTGTCACTGACTCAAATATTTTGTCTCAGAAACAATTTGGGTTCACGAAAGGTAATAGTCCAGCAGCCACCGCCTGTTTTTTGCATTGATTAATAACAGGCTAAATCTTCGTCGAGTAGGTTCGGTTCGACAAAACGCCCAAGTTCTTCCCTGTGAAAATTCTCGATAAAGGTAGCTAATGAAGTGCACAGGTGTAAAACATGTCAATTTGGTGGGGTGCGAAATTATCTAACAGTAAATTTGTCATTGAAATGTTAAGATAATTGGATAATAAACTGGGAAAAACAATTGTTGTACAAAATGGATGGTTCGACTGGAGCGTCCTCCGCTCAGAATATGTCCAAATAACGAGATCATAAAAATTATTAATAACCAGCTGATTTTTTGTACGCAGCTTAGTAAATATTTGTATAATGAAATGGC
>NW_020212665.1:0-1514 GCF_003070985.1 Temnothorax curvispinosus
CGACTAATATGGGTATGATATAAGCTCTAACGTCATCAAAATTCACGAAAATATTTTATGAATACTTAGAATCGATGAATTTGAAGATTTTCTCTTCATTTCTCAACTGACTAGAGAGTACCTGTAGAACCTCCTTAAAACGATAATCCTAGTATTATGGATAACGCTGCATTTGTGCTAATTAACAATCGTTTCATCTTAGATACTCTAGAGTTAAACTCGTTAAAATAAGCGATTCATATATCACTTCTGACACATGTATCTGATAAATAATAGTATTCGTATTCTTAGGTCATTGTAAAACGACAAGAACCTCGTTTTACGCGCCGTAATTATCTGTGTCGCATATCTAGAAAAGTATCGAGCGGACAGCTAGAAATTGAAATGTATCGCGCGCGGCATACTGCTCTAGAGAGAATCCTGTATAATTAACCCTAGAACTCATGAGCCATTTTTTTTACCTTTTAACTCATGACTGGGGTCAATATCGACCCCACGCTTTTTTTGATCGTAAAACCGGTCCTACAGAGATAAAGGGCCTTAATAGTACATGAATTTCTTCGTTTTTTAATAAAGAAGAGAATGGTATGCGATAAATTTAATTTTACTCAAGTTTAGTTAGTGAAAAATCCATTTAAAGACCGAAAAATGCAGAAAATCAGCAAAAACCTCTTTTTTTAAACAAAAATTTGTATCTTTTTTTGTAATCAACCGATTTTCAAATTTCAAACGGGGTTTTAAAGAGGACACATTAGACTATTGGAAAAAAATTGTCATCGCTATGTTCTGTTCAAAAAGTATATTTATTTGGAACTATAAAAATGAAGAAATTCGCAAAGTTGAAATATGGAAAAAGTCGATGAAAAAACCATAAAAAATTGTATTTCAAGTATTATTTTATTTTTATTTGATACAAAATAGTAAAAAATATGAAAAAAATGAAACATTATATCGCCCAGCCATTTTCTGCGAAATGTCAATCTTCTATAGGCAACGGGATTTTTACCGACTAAGTTGTGTGATATTTTGTCTTAAATAATATTTATGACTATTTATGCTCACACTGAGAAAAAAATTTACTAAAATAAAAAAAATTTAGCTTAATTTTAGTAAATCGCGTGTTTGCATGCAACTGTGAACGCGTTTTTTTTAAATAAAAAACTTATTTACTTATTTAAAAAACATAATTCCCTTAATAAAGAAAATAATTTATTAATTATAACAAGTATTTACTGCAATACAGTCAATGATTATTGAAATGTAATTTATATTTTTTACTAATTAGTAATTTTGTAATTATATTTATTATTTTCAATAAAATGCATTTTCTTATTAAGTAAAAAATTCATAAACTTAAAGAAGTATTTTGTACAATATATAGTCAATATTTATAGAGATATGAATCTTATTTTTTATAAGTTAGCGATTTTCTAATAATATTTATTTAATTTAAAAAAATAATTTTTCTATAAATTATTTTTACCTATAAGTAAAAACTTTTTAAAAATTTTTTA
>NW_020212666.1:0-1047 GCF_003070985.1 Temnothorax curvispinosus
GCCCCGACGCACGTGCTCCGGTTGTCAAAGTCAGTGACGCGCGATCGGAGCCTTCGATTAAAGAGCCGATTGTACGTTTTTAAAAACCCGATGTGACGGAATCGCCCGAGCTTCGTCTCGTTGTTCTGTACGGATTCCCTGATCGGCAAATTCTTCCGCAAATCATGAATTAAAATTCCGTAGGAAACAGGATTTACTTGAGCTTGAGCGTTTAATAGGTTTCTCTATTTTTGTTCATCTATATTACGGTACATTTAATATACCCTGTCAAATAAATTACCTAAAATTGGTGGAGTATGAATTAATTACATCTTCAGCTTTGGTTCCAGGCCTGTCGTTTTAAGGCCGAGTATTGATCGATCGGCACGCTATTCGAAAACATTAAGACAAAATTAATGATAAGATAAGTCAAACGCTTGAGCCAAGAAAAACTTAAGAAGAAAGGTAAACGGCCGATAACGAGCATAAATAGGTGTTGGTTAAAGAAAAAGTGTAAATTTATTCACAATAATGTGATAAAATGCATTGTATGTTTTGACTTGCTAAGTCTTCTTCAGCAGCTGTGATGTAATATGAGAATTAAAATAAAGACTACATGATAGAATAAATAAAAAAGATAGTATAATAGTAAAATATAAGATAGTATAATAGAATATAAAAGAAGATTAGTAGTAGAAGCTAAATAATAGTTGATTAAACATATAATAAACAAAACTTTATTTATTTATTATTAAGCAGAAGCTCCCGCTGGATGATTGAAAAAGTCAATATTTATTTATCCCGTGTTATATACATATCTATAATAATCAGTAATACTGTTCAACAACAAAAAAAGTGCGTGAAAATGAAGGTGATTGTTTTCCATAATTTTTTGGGCCTCAAAAATGTCATTCTTTGTTGAACAGTATAATAAATAGCTTTTAACGCAATTAATAGCGAGCGATATTAATTAATATTTTGCGGACAGCTGTCTGTTGAAAACTCAACTTTAAAATTATGTTTAAACGTTTAAACCTATTTGCGTTTAAAAAATCAGGACTAAAAGTG
>NW_020212667.1:0-1706 GCF_003070985.1 Temnothorax curvispinosus
CGAACTTTACATTTTGTCCACTAGGTGGAATAAAGGGGAACCTTAAAACTCGCAATTAAAATTGTACTATGCTTGTTATAAGTATAGTCGATTTGACAGGCTTGATTTACGTTTTATACGTATTTTATTCGTGTGTTTATGTACCGTACAACTTTGCATATTACTTTCTTATAATATCTACTGTTTCATAATATTACTACTTCATACTTCTATAGTTTCGTACTATTACGTAATATTACTACTTCGTACTTTTATAATATTGACTTACATTTTAAAATCGATTTACTTCATAAAATCATTTTCTTTTTAAAATCATTCTCTTTGTATCTCTCATTCTCTTTATATATTTTTTTTATCTTTAAGGATTCTTGATTTATGCTGCTTGCTGATTCAGGTTGCCTATAAAGTTAAAAAGATGGCAGATATTGTACTTAAAAATAAAATTTTATGTGAGTGTATTTGGAATAGTAATAATAAAAAAAAGTCACATTTGGAAACAATAATAGAGTACATAAAAAAGATAAGGAGTACAATAAAACGCAACTTTTTCAAATTAAAAAGCATGTAACTAATAGTTTTATTTCCAAATATGCAAAATATTGGTCAAATGCGAATCGAACACGAACAAACTTTGTAAGAAAGTACATGCAGTTTATGGAAAGCGAAATTAAAATAACATTCAAAGAGATGCATCTCAAATCCGCTATTACTACTCCCAGTGATAGTTCATCATACGGCAATGAAGGAAATCGTGGTCGTGGTCGCCCACGCAAATCGTACGAAGATTGTAGCAGCAAGACCCAAAAAAGACGATCACATGAGCTTCGTAGCAAGTATAGCCAAGAAGAGTTGCAGGCAGCTGTTGCGCCCAACAATAAAATACGCCGTAAATATTTGCTACAGAATAATGAACAAGATGGAAAAACATTTATAAATAAAATTCTGGCAATGTATATAGACTTAGGTCTATCAAGAAGAAAATATGAATTGCTTCGAACTTATAATGAACGCTTATTCGGAGATAAACTTTATCTCCCTTATGCGAAGATTCAAGCTGCCAAAAAAGCATGTTACCCTAAAAATATAACTGTAACTGAAAATGGTGCTCAAATCAAATTGCAATCCCTGCTAGATCACACTACATCTCAAATCATAAAATCACTACCAAATCAAGATTTTCTCGATTTAGGCACTGAAGAGTTAACTTTACATGGAAAGTGGGGAATGGATGGTGCTTCTGGTCAACAAAATTTTAAACAGAAGTGGTCAACAAATAACGACGATGGTACAAAAGTTATGTCTGACAATACAGTGTTCATAATATGTTATGTGCCATTAATATTGACAGACAGTCACGATAGTAGTCGTATTTTATGGAGAAAAGGTAGACCATCGTCTGTAAGATTTTGCAGACCACTTAAATTTAAATTTGTCAAAGAAATACCATCTAACACTTTGGAGGATTACAATTTCTATATGGATGAAATTAATAATCTACAGCCTTCAGTGGAAAATAAGTCTGATAAATCTTTCAAAGTCAGTCACACTTTATATTGTACCATGATTGATGGAAAAGTGTGTAACGTGTTGACGGACCAGAAATCGACGACATCCTGTAATATTTGTCGAGTAAGCCCAAAACATATACATGATTTACAGTATAAAAGAACTAGAAATTAACGAAGAACTTTATAAGTTTGGTTTAT
>NW_020212668.1:0-4654 GCF_003070985.1 Temnothorax curvispinosus
CATATGTATCATGTTCATCCTTTACAGAGAAATTAACAAATATAGGGGTATATTGAAATTAATGAGCGGTAGTGTATATAAAGAAGTTAACGAATATATAAATTTAAATATATTAGTTAAGAGATGGAGAGATGGGAGAAAGGAAGGGCAGGGAGAAGTGGAAGAGGAAGGAAAGTGGGAGATAGGAAAAAGAGATAAAGCAATAGAAGCGAAGGTAAGAGAGCTAGAAAGGTGGAGAGAGTTGTTAGAAGAGAGAGACAGAAGGAGGAACAATGCAGTAGTGAAAAAGGTGGAGGTGGAGGAGGGAAGGCTAAAGGAAGCGGTAGAGAAGCTATAGCTAGAGATGGGGCTAGAGAGAGGAATAGAGGAGGTAAAAGAGGTAGGAAGAAAAACGGGGAAAGAAAAGAAGATGGTTTTAGTTAGGTTAAAAGATAAAGTAAGAAAAAGAGAGGTAATGCAGAGAAAGAATGTGTGAAAAGGGAGGATGGAAAGAATAGAGGATGACATGACCTTGAAGGAAAGATAAATGTAATGGAGCCTGGAGAGGATAGCTGAGAAGGAGAGAAAGAATAGGAGGGGAGCTTGGGTAAAGTACGGAAAGATTTGGATAGAGGGGAGTGGTGGAGTTGGGATGAAGAAAAAGAAGTCCTGACAGATGGAAGGGGAAATGAGAAAGAGGAACAAGAAGAAGGAGGGGGGGGGGAGAAAAAGGAACAGAGAAAGAGGAAAAGAATAGAAAAGAAGGAGACGGAAAAATGAAAAGGGAGGATAGTGAGAAGGGAGGAAAAACGATGGGAGAGTAGGGCGGAAAGAAGAGGGAGGAGAGGGAGAGTAGGAAAAAAGGGAGCGTGGTGAGGCTGAGGGGAAAGGGGGAAAGGAGTCAGAGAGAGCAAAGTGGGAAAAGTAAAAAAGAGTGAAAGAGAGGAAAAAGAGGGGGGTGGGGAAAGAAAGGAATGCTGGAGGAAGAAGAAGAAGAAAAAACAGAAAGGAAGCCTAAAGATAAACTTTTGGAATGTAGCGGGAGTGAAAGGAAAACAGGAAGGGTTTTAGGAAAGGATAAAAAAGTGGGATGTTGTGGGGTTGGTGGAAACATGGCTGAAATAGGAGGAACAGGAGAAAATGAAGAATAACGTGCCAAAGGAGTTCAACTGAAGAATACAGGGTGTAAAGAAAGAAAGAGTTGGAAGAAGAGGAAGAGCAATATGTGGGACAATGATGGGAGTCAGAAAGGGGTTAGAAGGGGAAGAAGAATGGATAAAGGGAGAGGGTTTAATGATTAGAGAAGTAAGATGGAATAAGGAGAAATGGAGATTGGCAATAGTTTACGTAAGCGGCAACTTATGATAATGTGTAAGATAAAATATGTGAAGGAGGAGAAAAAAGAGATGGATAGTGGGAGGCGATTTCAATGCGAGAATAGGGGAGAAAGGAGCGCTGGAGGATGGAGAAGAGGGAGTTAAAAGAAAATCGAAAGATAAAATGATAAATAGGCAGGGAGAAGGACTGATTAGATGGGTTGAAGAGGAAGGGTGGGGAATTATGAATGGAACAAAGGAGGGAGATAAGAAGGGAGGGTGAATTTACAGGAGAAAGAGGGAAAACAGTGATCAATTACGCGAAAGGGAATAGGAAGGTTTGAGAAAGAGTGACAAGATTGGAAGTGGGGTATGAGGTAGATTCGGATCACCAATCAGTAGCAGTACGGGTGGACAAAGAGGGTGGTGGTGAGAGGAGAAGGACAATAGCGAAGGAAGAGAGGTGGGTGGAAAATACGGACTGGTCGGAAGAGGCAAGAGAAGAGTTTAGAAGAAGAACAGAGGAGGTAGAAATAGGTGGGGGGGGGGCAATAGATAAAGAGATCGAAAAATTGACAAAAAGAATTAAGATGAAAGAAAGGATGAGAAGAGTAAAAAGAGGGGCAGAAGGAAAGGGAGAATGGTGGGATGGGGACTGTAGGAAAAAGAGGAAGGAGGTAGAAAAGTTATTGAGAAACTAGAAAAGAGGAAGAAAATATAAAGAAGATTATAAGAGAAGAAAGAAGGAGTATAAAGAAATGTGTGAGAGGAAAAAGGAAAAAAAGAGAAATCTGCTGGAAGGGGTAAGAGAGGCGAGAACAGAGAAGTAGGTGTATGAAGTAATGAAGAAGGAAAAGAGAAAAAGAGTAGAAATTAATAAGGAGATAACAATAGAGGAGTGGGATGAATACTTAAGGGAGATGTTAGAAGGAACGGAATACAAGCAAAAGTTAAGAGAAGGAGAGGAGGAAAAGCAGGGTTCGGTGGGAAAAGTAGAGAAAGGAGAGGGGATAGGATGGGAAGAGGTAGAGAGAATGCTGATAGGGCTGAAAAAAAGTAAAGCGGCGGGAGAGGACGAGATAGGAAATAAATGTATGTCCATAAATGTATATCCATAAACTACTATTATTTTAATTATCATTTCCTTACTTGCCGACATTGTGATATTTTAAGTGTATTAAATATAATTATATAATGAACGACAAATTCGTTTAAAATTTGAAAATTTCGAAGGAATTGGAGTGCTGTTACTACATATTTAACTTTTAAAATACTCTGTATTTATGTTTTCTGTTACTATTAATTAATATTATTGTTAGAATTAAAAAGATCAAAACTTTTATTATTAGTTGTACTTATAATACAAATAGTACATATATTATGTAAGAGAAAGGGGGAAAAAGTAACAAATTGTTAATTTCTCTAAACTAATAACAGATAACGAGTCGATGCTGAACGTTAAAGACGTTAGATAATAATGAATAATTTACTTGCAGTTCGATTTCAATCTGTTTACAAAAACATATAATAGGGTAACTCCGGTATATACGCCACAGCTAAGGGAAACTTAATTTATCGAGTACTATTTACTATGCTTAAGGCAAATGAATTATACTAATAAAAACTTTATACTGTCTACTACTAGAAACATGAAATATTGATTTTTTGTATTTAATAAAAAAACTTAGAAACACTTGCATTTTTGCCATATATCCTAGAAGAGTGGATTATATGACATTCATGGGTAAAATGTAAGCCTTATAAAAAGTTACAAATAATGTTTATAAATAAAGCAATAAAATGTCATAATAACTTATAAAATGTGTGTAAGAAGTTTATTAAAATGTAAAAATAATAAACAAATTATAAAACTAAAAAATTTTAAAAAGAAAATAGAAGAACGATAAGTGCATTAAAGATTATTATTGTTATACGATCCAAAAAGAGAAGGAAAAAAAACACATAAGAGATTTCGAGTTTTACAAAGCATCCGTACTATGGCCTAAATCCCGCATGCTAATTTGCCGTATAACCTAAACACAGGAAGGATATACAAGATATTAAGGTAAACAAAAAATACAAGAGCTATGCACTTGTATTTTGCTGTATTCCGTCATTTACTATCCCTCTACACTTACGTATCATGAAATAACCATTAAACTTTTTACATTCCCTACAGTAATTATTTTACGTAGGTCGTAACACAAGTTTGCGTTCTTACTATACGGTGAGAAATCAATTCAAATCACGACAGTTTCGTTAATATTAACAGTAAAGAACTGAAATTACAACACAATACTAATATGGCATAAAGGCACATAAAAGAATAATTGCGAGCAAGTAACTTCATTCTTTCTATTTTTTTCTAACATCTGCGGCGTAAAATCCTGCGTGGCGTAAAAATACCAGAGTTACTCTATAATAAAAAATGTTTTGGATGCATCCATATGTAACTTTTTAGTATGTTGTTTATAAGGAATAACATAATTACAGTAAATACTTTCACTTTCCTATCTTAAAATTGCCGTGTTAAGTCGATAGTCGAATTTATTGTTGCCTTTTTACCGCGATGCTGATTGGTTATCTCGATTGATTGCCGCGCCGTAGCTTGCTTCATCCCGTGAGGGACTGTCATCGCGGAGTGTGGCGAGTTTCGTGCGAGCCTCGTGTGTGTAGTGCGTCGTGTGTGTGTCGTGATGTGACAGCTCTCGAGGTTAATCGTCCCGCGTCGTGTCGCGAGGTTAATATTATTATTAATGTGATCTCTCATCATTATTATAAATATAAAATCTTTAATTCTGAATTTCGGTCGCGTTACGCAAGGATCGAAGTGCCACGCGAAATATCAGCGGATCGGAGATAGGTATTATAGTAACAGTCGTGATCGTTATTATGTTTACGCGAGCGTTACTTCTGTATAGTAATTTACGATAATTTACTCGTTTATTACGCGGGATGAATTATCATAAACTACTACAAAACCCCGCTTTACGTGGAGGAATTATCATATATAAGTACATACAGAAGTAACGCTCGCGTAAACGTAGTATACGTGACAAATAGTGTGTGTGTGTGTGTGTGTGTGTGCGTGGAAAAATGCGACAAGAGTAAAAAAGCAGCGTCAAGTACGTCAAGTATGTGTGTATCTATATGGATGTGTAAAAATATATTGCTTATAACTTACTAATTCATCAAACAATAATTTTAATTAATCAGATAAATTTTTTGACAGCTAGATCAAATATTTATCAGGTTATCGTGGTTATGTGAAGAAGTTCTCAACATGTGATTAATGAAAAAGAAGTAAAGAAGAAGAAATCGGAGAGGGTGTCGTGTTATACTACATAATCACCAAGAAA
>NW_020212669.1:0-5813 GCF_003070985.1 Temnothorax curvispinosus
GTCCCCTAAACAGGATGTTTACCGAATCGTCAAAGATTAAAAAGAAGAAACGACAAACACAAATTGATGAACGAATTAATGAAGCATATTCTTATCTAGCGGCAAAAAAAAAGGAAAGAAGAAACATCGGAAAAAAAACAGAAGAATGAATGTGATATTTTTGGAGAATTGATCGTTGCTAAATTAAGGAAATTCGACGACTATACTCGACAATTAATTATGAACGACATAAACACTGTAATGTTCCGAGCAACCATACAACCTACTCAGAATTTTCAACGTAATAATTTGACACAACCTAATACTTTTATTCAATCCCCGCTATCTCCCGTTTGTTCTTATTCAGTGCAATCTTCGCCAATTGTTTCATCCCAACCATCTCTTAATATTTCTTACACACCCCACCCATCTCCTAATACTTCTTACACATCCCAACCATCTCCTAACACTTCTTACACACCCCAACCATCTCTTAATACTTCTTACACACCCCAACCATCTCCTAACACTTCTTACACACACACCCCAACCATCTCCTAATACTTCTTACACACTCCAACCATCTACATCTGCTTCTCATACAATGACTTAAAAAATAATTGCAACTAATTGTTTCCACATACAATACTCTTTCAAAAGTTAAACAAAGAAATTCTTCATTTATATTCAGGATAAATATTCTAAAAGATTTTTTTATTTCTTTTGCAGATTTGATATTTTACATTAAAACTGGTTTAATTGACCAAAAATGAATAGTTTTGTTTTTTGTGTTTTCTTTCGTGTTTCGTTCTTTTTTACTTTTTAAAACATCCTACATTTTATATAACAAGAAAGATACGATAAAGTGAAAATGTAGTGAAATAATATAATACAATAAATTTTATAATAAAAATTATTTTATATCTAAGTTTAATTTTTTATTATTTTGTGAATTCTTTATCTACTACTTTAAATAATTTTATTTGACAAGTATGAATTACATAAAACGCGGTTAAAATGTATTTTGTTAACAATGTATCTGTGTAATGTACATGTAAAATAAAAAATGTAATAGTAACATTTACGGCTTCATTATTAATGTTTTATTAAGTAATTAAATTATAATTGGAATACAACATATACAGCATATACAAAAGCAAATGCTCCTAATTATTTTATAAATTAATTATATATAATATTACCTTTACTTGATCATGAAAGGCCTCTTTCAAAGCTTGACATACTTCAAACACAATGGACGATATTAGTTGTGGCGAAATTCTAAATAAACAGCTCAAACTTCGGAAACTATCGCCTGACGCCAAGAATCTTAATGTTACTGCTAGTCTTTCTTTGGTTGTTACAGGTTTTCTCAAATGAGTGCTTTGTTTAGCAATTCGGGGTCCTATTAAATTGAGAAAAAATTCAAAATCCTCTGCCGACATTCTACAAAAATTCTCGAATTTTCCACTCTTTGATTCACCATCTCCGCTTTCTTCTTTTTATTTTCTCCTTTTGTGCAATTAAAATATGTATTGCACTCGCAATTGCAACGTCACTATCATCGCTATCACTCATGATCGAAACTTATTACGCAAAAATGTACTCTGGATAATAAAAGTAAATGTTCTTTCCTCGGTGTCTTCTTTTATTTGCATACAATGACTGCAGAATCATAAACGAATCGAAATTGCGAATAACAAATGATAAACCATAAATGCGAACGATACGAATCTATACGAATGGCGAACGATACGAATCTTCGGCGCCAGACTATGCGCGATTCGTGATTCGTACGAATCTTTACGAATGACGAGCCGCGAATTACGAACCACGAATCGCGCATAGTCTGGCCCCAGCTTTATCATTTGTTATTCGCGATTTCGATTCGTTTATGATTTGGCAGTCATTGCAAATAAAAGAAAACACCGAGGAAAGAACATTTACTTTTATTATCCAGAGTACATTTTTGCGTAATAAGATTCGATCATGAGCGATAGCGATGATAGTGACGTTGCAATTGCGAGTGCAATATATATATTTTAATTGCAAAGAAGAAAATGAAAAGAAGGAAACGGAGATGGTGGATCAAACCACTATTCACTAGGTTAGTTAATAAAATCAGTATTGCAAGTTTTAAAATAAGAAATTTCTCAATCACGGTAAGACCAAATTACTTCATTAACAACATTTTTTATTCTAGACATAGTGGAACTGTATTGCTCAATTATGTGAAGAAGAGTGGGAAATTCGAGAATTTTTGTAGAATGTCGGCAGAGGATTATAAATTTCTTCTCAATTTGATAGGACCCCGAATTGCTAAACAAAGCACTCATTTAAGAAAACCTGTATCGACCAAAAAAAGACTAGCAGTAACATTGAGATTCTAGGCGATAGTTTCCGAAGTTTGAGCTATTTATTTAGAATTTCGCCACAACTAATATCGTCCATCAAATTTTCTATTTCTACTTTTGTAATCCTTGTCTTTGGGATCTCACAAGCACGAATATTGCTTTATATCCTCTATAAGCGCAAGAACGCGACATTCTGTCCATTCGGCTTCCATCCTTGCAACTAATGAACTAATCTGAATCCTAATCAACTTAATCGACTATTGAGTAAATCGAGTCTATCGACTTTTCAGCGTAAACCACGAAGATACATACGAATAGACATGCACAGTGTGAACACCGTACGAATCAACACGAATTGATCATTCGTGGCGATTCGTGCTCTTTGATCTCGCCAAAAAACCGCTCTGCTGGCAAAACGGCGCGAATGATGAACAGCGAATGCGAATTCGACGAATCTGCCTATACACACTATTCACGAATCTTATACGAATAGCGAACCGCTAATTACGAACCACGAATCGAAAGAGCGCTTCGCTGGCGAATCGGCGCGAATGGTAAACAGTTGATGCGAATTCGACGAATCTGCCTATACACACTATTTACGAATCTTATACGAATAGCGAATCGCGAATTACAAATCACGAATCGCGCATAGTCTGGCCCCAGCTTAGGTTCACCGCCAAACTACAAGTTTAAGCTTTAAAACGGTGCTGGAATTTTTTGTTTCAGACGACCCTGCGCCGCAAAGATCTGGTCAAGAGGAAAAGGGCGAGACTTGCGCTTTTTTGTAATTCCTTCCTCGTCGAGACGAGGAGGAATTTTGTAGGTAACGATGCGCCCCGAAACGCATCGTTCCCGGCGAGCATCAGCCAGATGCCGCCCGGCCGAATATCCGGCGGGCAAGACAAGGCACGGTGTGCTCTTTATTAATTAGATTATCTCGCGTATAAGTCCGCTAAAGGACTTACCGCGGCAACCGATTCGGAGCGCCGAGCGGTGCCGAAAACGGCTGAGAGCCGCCGAACGCGATCGCGGCGTCAGGGTACTCGGATAATACCCGACCGCACCACCGATCTACCTCGGCGCTCGCCGTCGTCATCGCCGATACCCCCGCCGCCACCTGACGGCACCGAGGAATATATAAACGCCGGTTTTTCCGAAAAAGATTAGATTTTACCGTAAGCCAGCAACCGATCCGACCGATTCTCTGCTGCTCACGGATCCCGAAATCCAGAACCCGAACACAACCAGAAGGTAGAGAGTCTCTCTCTGGCTCCGTCAAGTGAAGCATCTTGGTGGTTGATTCGATCCCGTACATAAAACCTACAATACCGGAGTGAACCAGGGTAAGAGAACTACTCTCTACTTGCCAAGGGTCTTGGCCACACCGTACCGCATCCCGCCTGACGCGTCACTGCGCCCGTGTATAAAGTCTTCTTTATATTCGCTAAGAGTCTTAGCCGCACGATATCGTCTCCACGCACGATCCTCACCGCGTACGATTTCCGCCGCGTCCGAATCTGCGCTCTCGCGCCGACCGTCACCGAATCCGCACGCCGTATTCTGCGAGCCCGCGCGCCCGCCAATCCGCGTTCTCAAGTACACGTACTTCGTTCCGCGTAGCCAATCGCTGGCTGTAATCCCGCTTCGCTGTACATATCGCTTCTACGATATTCGCGCTTTCGATCTCTGCGATCTCACTGTGCGATATCCGCGTATTCCATTGTACGTATATCTCCGCTACGATATTCGCGCTTACGACCTCCGCGATCTCTCTGTACGACATCCGCGTATTCCCTTGTACATATATCTCCGCTTCGATATTCGCGCCTTCGATCTCCGCGATCTCACTGTACGACATCCGCGTATCTCACTGTACATATTCCGCTGCGATATTTGCACCTGCAATCTCCGCGATCAAACTCATGTATTCTCAATCTCATTAGAATAAACCTTGTTACTTTTTGTTTTAACTGAGTCTTGTGTTTTCCTCCGCGCCTACTGCGAACCCTGACTAGCCGCAAACTAGATCCGCGCTTCGGAAGTTAGGTTGCACTTGTTTTAATTTTAGTTTCAAAAGTGTGAGGCGTATTTGATCCTTTATGTTTATCGAAAGATCAATTTGCCAGATCGCCGAATTTCTGTGAATTCGGTCGCCTTTATATTTACATCGTGGTTGAATCTTAAATGCGAGTTTTGACATCCATCTATGGAAGACTTTTTGCAAAACTCGGTTGCTAGGAAACGCGAGTCTTGTCAAACAAGCCGGAGTAACTGTGGCTTGACAGAATATATCGTATCGTGTAATCTGTCAACACGTCGTATCGTGTATCGTACTCTCCGTGACTTCTTAGTGGCTGACGACAGCTGCCACATTCTTTATAAAAAATTTGTAAACCAAAAATTATTCTTTTGCAGATGTTTACACTACTTTAGTTCGAGCGAGAAATTGGAAGCCCATGGTGTAGACTGCCGAGAGATAAACAACTGCGCCATCTGATTACCGAGCGACGACGACAAGTGGCTGAGTTTCAAGAATCACAGCAGGAAGGAGCGGCTTTCGTTCGTCGTATACGCCGACCTGGAATGTACCCTCGAGAAGACGGATGCGGAGAACGGATTCAAGAACGTCCACGTACAGGTCTCAACATCATCGGGTATTTAGTATAGGATACTACGTGCGGTGCTCGTACAACGACTCATTGTCCGCGCGTCGGTTTCATCGCGATAAGGATTGCGTCGCGTGGTTCGCCGAAGAACTAAGACGTTTAGCACACGACGTAAAGACTATCTTGTCCGGTAATGTTTGTATGACAGAATTAACACGAGACAAGTAGGAGATATTTCACAGCGTCACGCACTGCTACATTTGTGAAAAACCGTTCACGCCGGACGACGTGCGAATACGCGATTATTGCCACCTGACCGGTCGTTATAGAGGTCCCGCATATTCAAACTGCAATTTAAATTACAAAGATTCTCATTACATTCCCATAGTTTTCCACAATTTATCCGGCTACGACGCGCATTTTATCATAAAAGAAATAGCTACCGCGTTTGAAAGCTCGATCGAGGTACTACCGATAATAGTAATGTCACTTTAGGATTTGATCTCGGAAAAAATGTCAGCAAGCTAAATTTTGGCACAGACCTTCGTTTTTGCATAAGATTGAAGGGAAAAAAAGTTTACCATTATACAGTGGCCGCTAAGAAAAATAATTAAACAAATAGGACTCAAATTCCGTTTTTTGCGAATGTCTCGTTAAATATCGATTTTACAAAGAAAATACAAGAATATAAAATTAAAGAGTGGACAATTTTGCACAAAAAATGTTCTATAAGTTTTTTTCGTATGAGCAATACTTTTCACGTAATAAATTATGCAAGATGTACGCGGCGCGGTGAATGAATGGAGCGCGTACATTCACATACTTTGACCCTACCAGAGGAAAAAAATTACAAAAATTTTTTTTAATCGAA
>NW_020212670.1:0-9086 GCF_003070985.1 Temnothorax curvispinosus
GATAAAGTAGCAATGGACATCGTAGGACCTCTGCCCAAAACCGAGAGAGGCAATGAATATATTTTAACTTTACAAGATCAATTAACTAAATTCTGCATGGGAGTACCCCTACCAGATCAAACTTCTGAAACAATAGCGGAAGCCTTCGTGGACAGATTTATTTGTGTATTAGGGGCACCTAAAGCAATATTAACTGACCAAGGAAGAAATTTTATAAGCGATTTAATGAAAAAGATTGCTAAAATATTCAGAATTCGCAAATTTCGCACGACGGCCTTTCACCCTCAATCAAACGGATCGTTAGAAAGATCACATCATGCATTAGGAGAATATCTTAAACAATACGCAAACGAACAAAAACAGTGGGATAGATGGACTAGCCTAGCAATGTTTAATTATAATACCAGTATACACGAAGCAACGAAACATACTCCGTACGAATTAGTTTTCGGTAAAATAGCGAGAATTCCATCAAACGAACCTCTGGCTCTAGAAGATAAATTAGCTAATTACAGCGAGTACATAATAAATCTCGTCACACAACTTCACACTATACAGACGAACGCTCGTGAAAACGTCGTCGAAGCTAAGTTCAAATCCAAGAGACATTACGACAAAAAAATTAACCCTCGAACCTTTAAACCCGGAGACCACGTGTTTTTGCTAAAAGGGCCTAAGCCAGGTAAATTTGGAGATCAATATACTGGACCGCACGAAGTCCTAGAAATACTAAATAAAAACAACGTGAAAATCAGAATCAAGAAAAATAGTCGAGTTGTACACCCTAACCGATTGCGAATTTCTCATATCAAACCAGTTAACGAATAAATAAATAAATAAATAAATAAATAAATAAATAAATAAATAAATAAACAAATAAAAAAAAAAGGGGAAAATATTTCAACTACAAAAACAACTCAATAAGGGCATATAAATTTCAGATGGATACCCGGATTAAAGGAATAACCGCAATATTAATAATAACCATATGGATACGCCACACTCACGGAATAATAGGATATGATTGTGGGTCTGCTTCGGCAAATCTTACTACTCTATCACTAGTAAACGTTGAAGAATGCGATATTCCGCTACCGAAGGTCACATCCAGCCAAGTCTTCATACACCTAATGCAGCTCAATGAATTCGAATCTGTAAAGGTGATACAATGCAAGGTCGAAATTGATCGCTCAATTAAAAAATGTGGAATGTTTTCTCACAATTCAGAAGTTCTCAATGGGAAATATGCGTATATACACGAGGTATCTAAAGAAGCGTGTATACGAATGCATACCTATGGAACACTCGAATTTAAGGGAACTTATATAATGGCATTAAAACCTAATGAAACCACCAGTCGTCCCGCGACCTTAACTGGCATTGTGGACGCCGACGGAAAATGTTCCGGAGGATCCTACACAGATCTTTACGGAGCATGGACGAATGTTCTCGTACAAGCGACTGTCAAGATCACCCTGCAAGATTACATCGCCAACGTTAAGTTGAGCACTAACCGTATACATCTCAGATCAGGTGTGGTCTGTGATTTTAGTACCACCAAATGCACCGACATAGAAGGAGGAAACACCTTTTGGGATCCTATACCTGACAACTCCTGTAAATTCACCTCATATAGCACCTTGTACAAAGGGTATGCAGAAAAAGTGATCGACCACGCAAATGAACACTCTCAAAATGCTTATACTGTAAAAGCTGAAAACACTGTCTTTGCATTAACCAGCACTGGTAGATACTCAGCATGTGGATACACGCTCATTCGAACCGAACATCCGAAATTAGTAATTTGGGAGACCTTACCCGAAATGGACATTCCTAAACGTACCGGCCGTGTAGCCAATCTCGATCTTTTCACTTATATGAATTCAAAATTTGTCTACGTAGAAAAACACATCCGTGGTCAAGTTAATCAACTATACAGAAACATCTTATTACAACAATGCGATCTCGAGTCAAAAATGATCCATAACGCTTTAGCTATAGCTACACGATCCCCCGATATCTTCGCCTACCACTTTATGAAGGGACCCGGATACATGGCTCTTTTAGCAGGCGAAGTAATTCACATAATAAAATGCGTTCCAGTAGAAGTAAAAATAATTCATGCTCAAAAATGTTATGAACAACTACCAGTAATGTTTAACAATGAGACATACTTCTTAACGCCCAAAACACACATATTATTACGGCAGGGAACACAGATCAATTGCAATTCACTTGCACCTCCCATGTATCTTCTTGGAGACTCGTGGTATAAAATTATGCCAAGACCTGTGGAAACACTGACCCCCACCGTCATAAAACCCACGACTAAACCTACCTGGAAATACGTTAACCCCGGAGCACTTGCTACTAGCGGCATATATACACAAAAGGATTTAGAAGATCTAAAGGACCACATAATGTTTCCCGCTGAGAGACCCGCCGTCCTCAACACCATAGCAAGAGGACTAATGGGACAATCAACCGTGTTGCGTGGAGGATCAATTTCCAATTTATTCGATGAAGCTTCAATCAAGAAAATTGCGATTTCAGCTTGGGAAAATTTCTGGAGCAAATTTTTAATCTTTGGCAATATTAGCGCTGGCCTACTTGGAATATATTTATTTGCAAGAGGCATTAAATTGATATTAGATACACTTGTACATGGATATGCTCTTCATACAGTATATGGGTGGTCGATATATCTAATAGGGGCGATATGGGACTCGTTAACTCAGCTTTTATTGCACTTAGGACAGGGAAGGCCTAAAACCAAAAGTGCCAATACTCCGGCTCCGAAAGACGATCCGGAACAAGGAACGTCAGCTAGCGCACCACTCCATGATCTTGAATGGCAGGCAAATGTCCAACCTGTCGGGTCAATGGACAAAAAACCTGAACACTCTTATCCCCTTCTCCCTTTGAAAGAAACTTCCACTTACACCTTCGAACTCAAAGGGTAGCAATAAAAAAAAAAAAAAAAAAAAATAATAATAATAATAATAATAATAATAATAATAATAATCTATCACCGCCCCTATAATCGCATGCTGCGACATGCAGATATTTTAACAACAAATTCCTTGTAGCCGGAATATGGAGATTAAATGCATCAACACCAGTCTGTTGAGCCGCGGCCCGCTCGGGCTAAAAGTGATCCGGGTGGACTCCCCCTCTTTCCTATGGGTCCACCTCAACGGTGGGCGTGAGGATCTCGACGAGCTCATCGAGGATCTAACGCGAAGGATGAATCGGAAGAGCGAGTTCCTCCACCTCCCACCTGACCAGATCGTGCCCGAAACGGAGGTCGCCGTTCGTGAAGGAAGACGGTGGCAGAGGGGCTTCGTGCTCCGAGTTGAAAGAGGGGACCGAGTGACGGTTGCCCTCAGAGACTGGGGCCGCGCCGTCCAGCGGCCTATGTTCGAGGTCTACATCCTCGAAGATCGCTTCCGCCAGTTTGAATGGCAGGCCATCCCCTGTGGTCTAGCCCACCTCCAACCACTCGAGGGAAGGACGCGATGGCCCCGTAGGTCCATCGCCCTGACAAAACGGCTGGTCGAGAAAAGAGAGGGATGGATAAGGATCCAGCGGGCGGTCAAGGACGAAACCGCCATCATCAATTTCCGAGCGAGGCCCGAGAGCGAAGACGAGACGCAAGATCTGGGGGAATTGCTCGTGCAAATGGGGTGTGCCCAGCACAGCGAATTCGAAAAGGTGGTGGCCATCCCTGGGATTCTCTCTTCCATCCATTTGTAAAAACAGAGAATCCCAGCGAATAAAATACAGCGAGCCTTTTGTAACCTTTCTTTTGCGTAGTCATTTCTTTGTTATTAATTTTGAGGCTCGCTCTAGCGAATAACTTTAGACATTTAATTTTATCGTCTCTTATTGTCAAATATTTACGTAGTATTCAACATATTAGTCCTAATCATAGTTTTAATTTTATAAATCATAACAGGTTTTTCTCCATCATCCTTTTATCACCATATGTTTTACGTACATTTTTATAATTCTTATTTCATAACTCCAACCCTATAACTTGTAATAAAATTTTATTTTTATACTTCCTACCTTTTATAATCTAGATTAAGTTACACTATATACCTTTCTTCTTAAGATGAAAAATAGCGTGAGGATGCTTTCCTTTCTAAAATTATATGTATATACATAACGACAATAATAATAATAATAACAAAAAAAGGGCACAGTATGAGTAGCATAAAAATAGTAGCCACCTGACTGTCAAATAAGTACGAGGCTCCAACACATTCCCTCCTTGAATCATTTAATAAAATTAAATAAACATGTGCCTACTACCAACGGCACCCCGATGAGTTATTCCGTTTGGGACTTTCATCTATTTATCGTAACTTGCCACCATTGTTATACAAAGCAACTGCTAGACGAAAGACTGCTAGCCCCTCATCGTCCTCGGTGGGCTAATCCAATAGGATACCATGCCCAGCCAGACGAGTACATAACAATCCAGCTATAATTAAGTGGCAAGTATTAAACCTGCGATATATCACAAATACATTAAAATCTGTCAGCAAGCCGGCAAGGCATACAAAAACAAGGAGCCTTGGGGCTGCCGTACGAGTCAGTTGAAAAAACTGCCACAAAAAAAAAAGGGACGTCTCGGGACGGACGACAGCCACGTGGACAATCCACTCTAGGTAGTAAGGGCACAGTTATTGCCCCGTTAAAGAAAGGAAAGACAGCCTCACATGAAACGAAATCTTGCATGTTGCGAATAATTAAGACATTATTAAATTTAGTAAAAAAAAATATATATATACGTACATAATAAATATCCCTCGTGCGTCTGAATGGGCATGTAAATTGGAATTACCATTTTCTAAAAACTTTGATCTAAAATAATCTAATACATGCCCATGCGGGCAACAGCATTGCACAAACCAGGAGGACGAAAGAATAAAGGAAGGGGCTATGGTGGTTGCCTTTTTCTTTCCTCCTTCTCTAAATAGAAACCAAGAACGAACCCTTTGAAAAAAAAAAAGGGGGACCAAGAAGCTTGCGAAAAACGGAAATCGTTCCTTCAATTAATCCGCAAATGTTGTGTTACACACCCCCAACATTTGTCTAAGGCGGGGGGTGTTACGTCCAGCGGACTCTACGATATCCCTTTTTCGCGGGAATTCTTATGCGGCTAAGATAGCTCTAAGATTAGAATAAACAAGCCAAGTACGGACGGTTATCGATCGGGGTGAGGTTAGATCTCCTCGCATTCTTTTTTTTTTATGATCAAACTACCCATTTGGTTGGGCAACTAAAAGCAACCCCTCAGATGATAAATTATTAACAGACGAGGGATATGGTGACCAGATTCTCGTCAACCTCGTCTGGGCCATAACTATAAATCCGGCAACACGACGCGCAGAAAAGAGCCTTAACTTCAGACGAGGGATGATGGGGATCTGTATTATATCGCGCGACTCACTCAAAACTGGCCGTGCTATGTTCCGACAAACAGAAACGAAACCTAATACGTGCTTTTAGAAATCTTAAGAGTACGTGGCGGAAGTTTCTGTTTGCAATAAAACTGCACTTAAAATTGAGAAGTATGGATCGTCTGTCAGGAGGGAGACAGGGTCGCGAGATAAGTAAGGAACCCTAATAAAAGAAAAATCGGCGATAGCCGAAAAACAAATGCGTCACTGAAAAGAACCGATGGGTTACACCCCCAATAAGACATGTGGCTTTAAGAGGGGGCTCACCAATAGGAAACCGCAAAAATCGATAACCGTCTCTAGCTTTCTAGGATAGGCGTAAACCCAAAATCTCCCCCTTGGGCAAGAAACATCTCGCCCAATAAGAATTCCCTTAAATAATAACCAGAAACATCCCGCCAACCAGAAATCCCTTAAACGAAAACCAGACACATCCCACACAAAATCCACCCCTTCCATCCTTCGAACCTTCCTATTTAAATCGCGACGTCGCAGGACCCGGCTCAGAGAAATTTTCTCATTTCAAGTCCGCATTGCTCGGTTACACTTTAAACCTCATTCGTTTCGAAAAGCTCACGTTTAGAGTCACGTTTAGAGTCAGTGCAGCAGATCCGAGGACCAGTCGCCCCAACCCACTCACCGACGAGTCCAACGTCCATTGAGAGAAAGCGTACTGAGACTCGTTCGAACTCATCAAGTAGTAAGTCCCATAATTTTCTTAATCCTTTTTCCGCGTTATCGCCCCCCTTAAACGGTCTATCGATTGTCGGACCCCGGAAGCTCTTTATATATTTGGGGGTCGATCAGTGTAGGCAGCAGGTTCCCAGCGGTCGTTGGCGTTGTCGCGGGCCGGACTTACCTCCCGGCGTCTCGTCGCTGTCGTGGACTCAGCTGGTCCACTGACCTCCCTGAGCTTATGCTCGTGGGCCGGTTAGTGTAGGCATCGAGTTCCCAGCGGTCGTTGGCGTTGTGGTAGGCCTGACTTGGCTCCCGGCGTCTCGTCGCTGTCGTGGGCCCAGCCGTCCGCTGACCTCTCTCCCCTTTCTTTAAGCTCAACAATTTCCTTTTGCTCTCTTCCGGCCGGGTCCGAGAGAGATCGACTAAATAAGTAAATAATTTTAGTGGACCCGAAAGTCCTGGCCCCTCAGGAACCAAACCTCCGTACAATCAGGCGACAGAGAAATCGCCAGAACAAGCGGGCGCGACGGGAGATCGAACTCCCCCGAGAGCAGCTCAACGCCGGTCCTCCGCGACCCGCCATCCCACCGCCCCTACCAGCGTTTACAGAAGAACCCGGTTGTTCGAACCAAAATCGTCCCACTAACATCCTGCCCTATCGCCCAGTCGTCCTGCCTTTTCGCCCAATTGTCGAACATCGCCCTATTTGCCGCGTGGCTCCGTTTCGCGTGGTCCCTCCTCGCGTGGTCCCCGACAACCCCGATCCAGCCCGCTTCCTAGAACCTCCCGATTCTCCCCCCTCTTCCCGAAGTTCGTCCCCAACCTCCTCAACTGCCTCGACTCTCGATCTCGAGGAAGTAGGCGATCCTGAGATCGTAACCTTAGATTGATAGTTATAAAATTAAGTTTTACTTATTTCAATTCTCATATACTGTACTTCATCGATTAACACACACACACACACACACACACACACAGTAAATTCATGTAACTTCAATCCTAAAACAAATTGTAATAATAGCGGGCAGGATGTGCATTTTCAAGTAGGTATCCCCTTAGAAATCTTGCCCGATCACCCCCGCACTTATGTAACACCCGCGAGAAGTACACACATATACATTTCCATTGTAAAATGTTTTCAATCTCCCGTTTAATTTGCCTAGTTCTCACCTATTGTAATATCGACAGATTACTTAACTTCGATTTATAATAAATGTTTTATTTACGTTAAAAATAAATTTCCATTTATTTATAATCTAAGACCTCACCCACCATTCTTCCACCACTCGAAATTGCACGAGGTCCGATCCTGAGTTAAAGGGATTAAATTCTCTGACTCGAAAAAGGACCGATGATCGCACTGCTCACGAAAGGCGTCCTAACGTCTTTACGGACGTTGACCTTTTCTGAGTCGTAAAAGTGCGTTCGGCTCGCGCCACGCGTCTCAGAGCGCGTACCTGCGAGCTACATTTGTAAGCATCTAGCTGCGTCCTCCCTTCCCCCGACCCCTCTGGCTAGCCTTTCCCTTGCTTCCCAGATTTTCATATCTTAATCCCGGGGTTGGACGTAACACTAGTAAGATAATTATTATTTTAGCGTGATAATATTCTTTAGGTACAAAAGGTTATGTTCTTATAAATAATCTGCTTTTAATTTATTTATTTATATTTTGTTTTAATTTTCTGAGTTTTTTTCTTATGGAACGTGCATTTATTCGTGTGTTAAACTGAATTTATATTGCATAAAGAGTCTCATAAAACCTGTAATATCCATTTACGATAAATTTTAGTGATTCTGGGGAATTTTAACAAGCAATTGTCCAAAAGTTTATAGTGTGATTCATGAAAATGGGGCTTAAGCTTGAAAGGGTGCCTTTAGGCAGCCATGTTCTCGAGGCTCATGCCAGTTACTTTATGAACACGTGCTCGCATCAGCTGAGTGATTGTTGTGACATGACAGTTAATTTAAAGAGTGATTGTTATATTATAATATTGTTTTCAGATGCTGGGCACTTCTAGCAATGGGGATAGAAATCGAAAAATTTATGCGGTTAGAATATAACGGTGATTATACCGTCAAACGTGACACAGCCCTGGGGCCGTCGCCCCGAGGGGATGCCGGCGGACGGGGCCGAGGCCCGGCCAGCCTGACCCCGAACGCCGACTCGATCATCGCGGCCCGGACAGCCGGTTGATTCGAAAAGCCCGCGCCGAGTCGGAGGTAATTAGAGCGGCGTCGCCGGAAGGGAAGGCGCGCAAGAAGCTGAGGCGCCGATGAGAGCGCCCTAGCGTTGGAGTGGCGCCCCCGGAAGTAGTGGCGCACGGGCAGCCTTGACGCCGGGAGCGCTAGGATCGGAATCCGGTCGAGCGACACGCTACAGCGCAGGCGCGAGGAACCGGCGCGATCCCGGCGGATCACCGTTTCGACACTGTCGTGCCGGCGAGGAACCTGGGAGCATCGCCCGAATTACGGGCTGCCCGGACCAACGAAGATACTACGACGCATTGTAAGGTCACCACTCTGGCGTCCCCGCGTTAGGAAAAGAGAGTTCGCTCGAGGCACTGGCCCCAGGCACGTATCGGTTACCTGAGCGCCGCAGAAATTACCTGTGGACGGCGGTATGAGCGCGTGCGTTACTTTGCGCTCGCATTTAAGATAGATTCGTGTGGAAATCGTGCCAGGGTTTTGCCGAGAGTGAGCTCTCCTGTGCGTAGAGACCAATCGTGCCCTCCCCGGGAGCACCGTCACGGCCGACAGTCGCGTGGCGTTAAATTATGTGAGTCGGATTAATCGTGTCGAATTGGGTCGCGTTTCATTGTGTTAATATTCGTAATCGTGTCGCGTTTCATTGTGTTAATATTCGTAATCGTGTCGCGTTTCGTTGTGTTAGAGTTCGTAATCGTGTCGCGTTTTGGCCATGTTATTGAGAGTAATCGT
>NW_020212671.1:0-8269 GCF_003070985.1 Temnothorax curvispinosus
TCGTGCGACAATCAAATGGACATAAGTTTCCGTAAGAGATTTGATCCGGTCGAGCTGCAAGAGCAAGTGAAGATATTCATGCGAATGATGAAGGAGTATCACGGTCCAGACTTTCTCAAACCCGATACGAGCATAAAACAAATGGTCGAACTAACTCGACAGATGGTCGACGGAATAACCCGAGATCGCAGAACCAAGGGACAGATCCGAGATGAATCTCCATTCGTTAAAGACGAACTGAAGAAGAAGCGCAAACGATCATTGCGTCGATTCGGGAGGAAAGTGAGAAGAGCTTTGTTCCGAGATCCACGAGATGCAGTTAAAAAAGCGTTGTTTCAAAAGAATGACGGGGAGCCGGGCGTCCCAAACGTCAAAAATGACGGGGAGCCAAACGCTCCGAAACTCAGAAATGACGGGGAGTCGAACATCCGGAAGACAAAGGATGACGGGGAGCAGATCATCAAGGAAGAATCAGCGAAAGCGATGAACGCCGTGTACGTCAACACAGACGATAGTGACTATGTGCCACCGAGTCACGAAATAGTGCCGAGAAAATCGAAGCCGCGAGTGAACCGAAACGAGGTGAGCTACCGCGAAACCGACAGTGATAACGAATCCGTGACAATCGTTGGTCCGACGAACGAAGTGACACCGAAAAGTGATGAAAGTCGCGAACGATCGAGTGAGTACACGGGAAAACGCGTGAAATTCGACGATAAAATCGCGTCGCGTGATGAATCGCGTCAAGTGAACCGGCCAGTGCGAACAAAAACAGTGACGCGAAGTACGACCGACGAAGAGTCCGAATACGAAAGTGCGGGCAAGCGGAAGGAGAACGGGGCGAAGAAGAGACCACGATCGTCGAGACGAATGCTATCGCCGAGAAAAAGACGCATAAGAAACTTTGAAAAAGCAACGAGGCACGGAAAACGTAATTGTATTCGATACGGTGCTACACCACACGAGCGCAAGCATAGTGTGAGTCCTGGATGCGAAAATACAAACGCGAAAAGGGATACTGCCGATCGAAAAGCGCTGAGCGAGCCGAGAAAAACGAGTACCCACACGAGGGGTCTCCGAGAAAATTTTTTCGGTGCGAATTTCGCCAAGTGGTGTGAGAGCGACAGTCGACTGCGCAGGTGCGCCGCAGTAGTGGGGGCAAACCGCGCAGACGTACGAGTGAGGCAGGAGCGACGATTCGCAGAGCCCAGTAGCCCTACAGCCCGCAGCGAGAGCACATCGGTCGCAACATCGCAGATGGAAGGCGAAATGAATAACCGACCAGCGACGGATACCGAAGCGGTCGAACAGTTGCCGATGGATGTCGGGGAGGTGAACGATTAACGACCACCCATGATACCCAACCCACCCGAGATAATCGATGACCAGCCGACGAGGATGATGAGCAACGACGAGCGGGCACCCGCCGACGTAGAGATTGTCCAAGTGATCGAGGCTAAGGATGACAAACCCGAGCCGAGGAGGGGATCAGCAGAAGCAGCCCTTCCTGAGGATGATCCACAGCAGCCGAGCTGCAACAACCGAGGCGGAATGCCGACGGAACAACCCCAGCCTAGTACCAGCGGGGGAACAACCGCAGAGACACGAGCCAGCATGACGCAACGAGGGCAACAAGCGATAAATTATATTGAGATGGAGGAAACAGAGCTGCTGAAACACCTGGTCTGCGGTCTCGCTGAGATGAAGAAACGGCGAGAGTACCAGCAATACCGATACGGCATGGAGCAACACGCTAGAATGGTGGATGAATATCTGGCCAATACGCCACCGGCGCCAGACCTTGCGACACCCGAGCTACATGAGCTAAGGGACCAAGTGCGAAGAGTCATACAAGAGTTGGAGAGAAGCGAAATATGTCGCCGACGACAAGTTCGCATGATTGAGAACTTTCGTGTGCCAGATCCATCAAGCGAAGGGGACCAAGCATTGGTCACATTATTGGCCTCAGTGGAGTGGGGATGCCCGAACGAAGCGGAACGACGGCCATTTAAGATAATGTTGGAGTTTGGTCCTGACGAGGCTTACGTCGAGTCACGCACGTCAGAACGTGACGAAGAACGGACCCAGCAACCAACGCGGAAGGACAACGGGGCGAAACAGACAATCGCGACGGGCAAAACAACGCCCGAACGAAAGATCGAGGAAGTGAGACGCGAGACACAGCCAAAACGAATGGACGACAGCGACGCCGAAGTCCAATCAATTTCGAGCGAAGCGCTTAAGACTAGGCCACCCACACCGGGAGCATCACTCATCCAGGCGCACAGCCGCCCTGAGAAACGTTCTCAGCCGGAAGGAAAGGACGCCACGGAAACTGCGGGCGTATACGAACGAAAGATCGAGGAAGTGAGACGCGAGACACAGCCAAAACGAATGGACGACAGCGACGCCGAAGTCCAATCAATTTCGAGCGAAGCGCTTAAGACTAGGCCACCCACACCGGGAGCATCACTCATCCAGGCGCACAGCCGCCCTGAGAAACATTCTCAGCCGGAAGGGAAGGACGCCACGGAAACTGCGGGCGTATACGTGATCCAGTTGGACTCTGTATCCGAAGCGGAGACGGTGGTAGAACCGCCGAAAGCCACAGCTTCAGCCACGTTACTCGACGAAACCGAAGGAACGAATCGTCATGGGGGTGAGCGAACGGAGAGCAGCGAAGACAGCCAACAAGCGCAATCGCGAGCTCCAGGAAACGGAGAAACGCGAGACAAAGCGCGAGAAGACCGACCGACAACGACGCCGAGATGACGACAAGCGCCGCGCCAGAGCGAAGCGCCACAATCGCAATAACATGGGAAGCTTGACGCGGGACGATACTTCCAACGCCAAGCTGACGGGGAGAATGCGACCGGGCACTTCCCAACAGCCGCGTCGCATGATAAAACATTCACCCCGGGTGATACTACAGAGATTACCCGTTGCGGAGCCACGCGCGGCACAGGTAGAACCAGCGGTGGCGGAAGCGCAGCCGCCTCAGGTGTGGGAATTTCCCTGGATGTCTGATTCCAGGACGGATCCACAGTCCGTTGTAGACGTGATTGAGGAGATTGATGGACCACACAGAATTACAGTGAGAAGAATAGGTTTATTGGTTGTAGAATGAACCTTCTCAGTCGAGCGTTGAACAAAATCTAATCTCGCTGGCTCCGCGTGCAAGCAGCAAACTCTTACTAAGAAAAGGCTCTAGATTGCCCCACTATACGCTAGGGAGACATGGCGGTAGCAATTCCCCACATACTCCCCCCCGAGTAACAACGAATAAATGCTACTATTGAATAGCTCGCTTGTAACGCTAAATATAATGCTTAACTTAAACTTTGGTATACATAGCTTCGTGAGGAACATAAAATTTTTTAAAAAATTATTTTAACAGGCAAAGGTAACATGCTTTTTAGGACGCACATAAGTCCTTAGTGCCGGTTGTACATCGACGGACGGATTAATTAGGTCGTCAGGTACAAGGTATGCTGGTTTTATATTTTCTACGGACACGCTGCGCTCGGTGCCGTTTACATCTATGTCGAAAACGCGGTCGGAAACTCGCTTAATAATACGATGCGGTCCTGTGTATGGACGTTCGAGACCTTTTTTAGTACCTCCTACGCGAAGAAAAACGTGTGTGCACGATTGTAAGTCTTTGAAATAAAATGCACGTTTTTTGTGTCTGTGTTCTACAGGAACTGGTTTAACTTTACGCATGTATTCGCGAAATTCTTCGATGAATGCGTGCGGATTAGGAGTAAAATCGTCGGGAAGTACAAATTCGCCCGGAATACGCAGGGTTGTTCCGTAAACAAATTCCGCGGGCGACGCTCCGGTGTCGAGACGGACGTGAGTGCGTAAACCTAATAATACGGTTGAAAGCACACTTGTCCACTGCTCGTTTGCGTGACACATAATTGCAGCTTTAAAGGTTCTGTGCCATCGCTCGATTAAACCGTTTGAGGCAGGATGATACGCTGTAGTGCGAATGCGCTGACAGCCGATTAGCTGTAGAAGCGCTGTAAATAATTGCGATTCAAACTGACTGCCTTGGTCGGTAGTTAATGTTTTAGGTGCACCGAAATTCGCGATCCAGTTATCGTAAAATGCTCGCACGATTGTTGTAGCTTCTATATTTTTCAGAGGGACGGCTACAGGCCAACGCGAAAATCTATCGATAAGCGTAAGGCAGTATTTATACCCGTCTGACTCGTACAAGGGACCTACTATATCCATATGCACATGTTCGAAGCGGGCATCTGGTGCGACAAATTTATCTGGAATTGATTGCACGTGCCGAGTGATTTTTGACTGTTGACAATCGATGCAGTTTTTGCACCATTTCGCGATGTCACGATGCATATTAGGCCATACGTAACGTTGGCGAATGACGCGATCTGTGACTTTAGCACTTGGATGAGCTGTGTTATGAAATAAATGAAATACTCGTTTGCGAAGGGATGCCGGTATGTACGGTCGAATGGTTTCTCCGGTCATCTCGCAATAAAGCGTGGTGTGAGTTGGGCCCCATTGAATACGTTTCATGGTAAGCGGAAAATCCGGGGTCTCACGAATTACTTGTAGTTCTTCGTCGCGTTCCTGCTCTTCGGCGAGCTCGATTAATTCGATTTCGGTCGGCAAGCGAATGGTTTCAACACGAGAAAGAAAATCGGCGACGACATTGTCGCTACCCGATATATGCTCGATACGCGTGGTAAATTGCGATATGAACGAGAGTTGCCTTTGCTGCCGTGGCGAGGCTTTATCTGAACGTTGGACAAACGCGTAAATGAGCGGTTTGTGGTCTGTAACAATTTTAAAGTCACGACCCTCTAAAAAGTATCGAAAATATTTAGTAGCTTCAAAAATAGCTGTTAATTCGCGATCGTAGGCGCTATATTTCATTTGCGCTGGGCAAAATTTGCGCGAGAAAAAACCGAGAGGTTTCCACATATTGTCGAGGCGTTGTTCGAGAACCGCTCCCATGGCGTAGTCAGACGCATCGCAAACAAGACGAGTTTCCGCCTCTTCCGCCGGGTGTGCCAGCATTGCTGCGTTGGCTAAATTCTCTTTGCATTTAATATAGGCCTCTTCCGCGATAGGAGTCCATACGATCGATCGTTTATCATTTTTGCGCGAATCACGAAGGTATTCATTTAATGGCGCTTGAATGCTAGCCGCGTTGCGTAATAGCCGATGATAAAAGTTAATACTACCGAGAAATCGGCGCAATTCTAGAATAGTGCGGGGTTTCGGAGAGTTAATAATGGCTTGAACTTTCTCGGAAGATGGTGAGCATCCTTCGCTATTTACAATATAACCGAGAAATTCAATTTCAGATTTGCCAAACTGACATTTTTCGACATTGAGTCGTAAGTTATGTTCTTGTAACCGCTGTAATACTATTCGCAGATGCCTCTCATGCTCCTCCGGCGATGAGGATGCTATGAGAATGTCATCAATAAAAGCGAACACAAATTCCAGATCGCCAAGCGCACAATAAATTTTACGTTGAAAAGTTTGACTGGCGTTTCTAAGGCCATATGTCATGTACATATATTCAAAGAGTCCAAACGGTGTGATAACAGCCGTCTTAGGAATGTCTTCTGGCGCGACGGGAATTTGGTTGAATGCTTGGTGGAGATCGAGCTTAGAAAATACAGTTTTACCACGAAGATTGGAGGAGCAGTCGTTCAAATTCGGGACGGAAAACCTATCCGGTTCGGTCACCGCGTTGAGACCACGATAATCTCCGCAAATTCTCCAGGAACCGTCTTTCTTTTTGACCATGTGAATGGGGCTAGCCCAGGGGCTGCTGGATGGTCTACAGATACCGAGCTCGATCAATCGCTTGAATTCAGCTTTCGCGACTCTCAATTTCTGTGGGCTTAGTCTACGCGGACGCCCAGCGACGGGTGGGCCCGTAGTGACAATGTGATGCATAATATCGTTTTTAATAATTCGAACCGATTGCGTAGGCCCGATGACCTCCGGAAATTCAGCTAATATTTGCGCGAATTTCATAGAAGGGTTGACCATGCTAATGGGTGGACTTGAAACTGTCTTGACGACGCCTCGAGTAAACGCGTTATTTATTGGGTCGATAAGCCTGTGATGCTTAAGATCAGGCAAGAGACCGTAGTTTTTTATCAGATCGGCCCCTATAATAGGATACGGTACTGATGCTAAACAAAAATTCCACGTAAGTGGACGTATACCGAGGTGCAAGGTTCGAAATGACTGCCCATAAGTATTAATTGGAGTGTCATTAGCCGCGTATAGTTTAAAATTACTGGGAGTTAACTTATCTGTATTGCCGATTGGCAGCAATGAGATTTCTGCGCCTGTATCAATTAGGAATAGTTCCCCAGTGACACGGTCGCGAATTTGAAGGCGTACCGATGAATGTGGGTCTGCTTCACTCGCCTCCACTTTGGCAGACCCGACTATTCCCCCTTCTCGCTTTCTTTGTCATTTGTAATGGCCTTGCACTTCGGCCACGAACACGGGGATTTGTCGGTACCCTTGCATGTGCGCGCCTTATCTCCGAAGGTCTTGTGAGGCCAACAGAGTCTGGATCTGCTTTTAGAACGCGCACGATTATTGCTCGAACCGCTGTCGGTACGTGACCTGCTCGATCGCTTGACTAAAGTCGTGAGAGCTGCGAGTTCGGTAACAAGGCGATCAACCTTGCTTTCTAAATCCGATGATTGTGATCTGTTAACGGATGATGTCGATTCTTTAGTGGACGCGGCCGCGCAGTAAGTAGCCTCGCTGGATGTTTCAGCTATCTTGTCGGCCATTTTAGCTAACTTGTCGAGATCAGTACATTCGGAAGTTGCTAAAATTCCACGCGTGTAAGGAGTAAGGTACTCGAAAAAAATTGTTTTGAAAACCGCGTCGTCGCAACGTTTATCCGGATTTAAATTCCGTAGTCTGCCAAGAATCTGCGATGGTTTGCCAGAGGTTAAAACCTGCCCTTTAATTAATTGACGAAGTTGACTTTCGGCTGACGCTGAGAAACTTTCTATTATGCGCGCCTTTAATTTTTCGTACGGTTCGTGCTCGTCAGGCTCTGCGATAAGATCTCTGCAACAAGCAATAGCTTCCGCATCCAACGACATAATGACATAATGTGCCTTGGTTTTTTGATCGGTTATACGCGTGGTTTCGAACGTGGCTTCAACTTGAATGAACCATATAACCGGATCTTTGATTAAGAACGGTGGAATCTTTGGAATTCGATACGAATCGACACGCGGAATAGCTACACCGGTTTGCCCCTGTACGTTTTGAAGCGCGGCCCGCATTTGTGCGACCTGCTCGTGCAATTCTTCGATCGTTGGGGACGACATGGTGATAAGTACGCGCTGTGCTGTTCTTAAATTAATCTGTGAGATATTCAGTCGCAACCGGTAATGACGATAATCGCGTCACGTTACACTACGTTATTTCTCTCGGAAAGACAATCGAATCGCGTTATGCTGCGTTCTGCTGTTTTATTGACTTGAACGCGCGAACGATATCGTTGCACGAACAACAACGGACATGCGCGGGCTTGCACAGACACGCGCGAACGCAGGAGAATACGAAAATTCTGAATCGCAATGGCGGTGCGCGCAACGCGCCAAACGAATGTTTTTCGACTGTTCCCGAACCGAACCTCCCGGTTGTACCTCGACCCTTGAAGACGATGAATCCTTGGCCGCCGATGACGATGTCCTCGTGTGCGCCCACGGCTGCTGGCCCCGCCGATGCGACGGTCTCGATGCGGCGTGTGCGCGGCGGATGGCCACGTGGGTGCGTGGCGACGTTCTCTGCAGCGGTGCAGTCCTCAGGTGCTGGGTGGCCACGTCTCGTTCGCGGCGGCTGTCCCAGCGGCGATGCGGCGTCCCGGTGCTCGTTAATGGCCACTTGTCTGCGTGGCGATGTCCTCTGCAGCGGTGTAGTATGTACGTGCTGACGAGTACCGCGCGCTGTACTGCGTGCCGGCGCCTGTTTTCGATAATATCGCCGAAAACTCGAGGAAACGCTCGTTATTGCCAATACCTGGCCGAGCTCGCCTTGTTTTTGCTGTCGAAGGCGTCCAGGTTCTTCTCTGCTCGCTGTGCGGTAACCGCCCATCGGCTGGCGGTGGAATTCGGCTATCTCCTTCTCGACGGTCCGTCGGCTAACTTCGGGAATCTACTTCTCGAGGATCACGTCGGGGTCACCAATGTGGGAATTTCCCTGGATGTCTGATTCCAGGACGGATCCACAGTCC
>NW_020212672.1:0-1058 GCF_003070985.1 Temnothorax curvispinosus
TAAACGTGAATTATATACTATCACCGCTCCTCTCTGATGCGGAAGAATCAGCGCGTGTTCTGCCGGATTTCTTTTCGCCTCGCCTCGTCTGATCGGCGTTCATTACCGCGGCCGCTTTAGAGCAGTGCTGTATAGTCGCTTAACTGTTTTGTCCCAGCTGATGGATAGCGCGTTCGCACATTATTACTGGACACTCGGCCAGTTTTATAAGTCTAGATTGGTACATGGCTCTTTTATACCCCCGGCCAGCTTGTCCAGACCCGAGCAACGGTGGTGTTAATAGTGTGTTTACGATAATGATCTCGGTGGTACGATAGTCGCACGAGGAAAATATCGGGTGCGTAAGTTCAACGTAATTTACGAGCGCCTCTTACCACTCGGGCGGCCCCGCGAATCCGGCCGGAAGTCGTAGGTGCGGCGAGCAAACCGGTCTGCTTTTCGATCCAGATGAAAATCCGAGAGCGAGAGAACCGTCGAGGACGACGCGATCGCGAAAATGGAACGTGAATAGCTCTGGTTCCAGTTCGGCACGTCGTCGGTCGGCTTATAGTCGTCGTTAGCGCGAGAGCGAGTTTATTGCCCGCTTTTACGTCGTATAATTATCCATTGTGAAATTCATTCCTCGTCCATCATGTCACACCTCTGTTGGAAAAAGTCATAAACCGGCAAAGCCGCAGGTTTTGAATTCGTGGTGTCGTGAATGTTTCCGATGATTGATATTTCGACTGGAAACGCGGATCTGGAAATAATGGTATTGCTGCGGGCTAGAAAGCGGTAGTATTACTTTTCCATTGAGTCATTTGCGTAATTTAAAGAATTTCTGTTTTCTTTTGATTGCAATTATTATACTAATTTTAACATATGCGACATTGGAGACGCGATATATTATCATGAAATTTTTCACGAGTTATGTTTATTAATTATAGAATTGTAAAAGAGTTACTTGTAATTTAAAATAATAAGATATCGCAATATAGCATTATAAAAATAGTGTATTAATTATTATTAGCATATATTATTATTCAAACTTATTTTTCTAAACTACAATTTCTACTAAA
>NW_020212673.1:0-11027 GCF_003070985.1 Temnothorax curvispinosus
GATATCGCATTTTTGCCTGGAGACACACTTAAACAACACAATCGAGCGAGAGAGAATAAAAAAGTTCGTCACAAAAATAAGCCTTCTAGAAATGTAATTGTGCCTTCTAGATGCGATGATGACACGCGTAAATCTGTTCCTCTGATTGAAGCACGCGTTATTTCGCATTTTACAACACTCTATTTCTTTACGAGTACTTTAAAGGAAGAATTAGTTTTCATGAATAATACTCTAGAACTTGAAAGAAAATCTGAATATTGAAATATACAATGGACTTGATTCACACGAGGTACTCCCCTATATTTAAATGCTTGTGCTAATTAATGAACTATGAAGTTCGACAGGTATTTTAAAGTTTGGTTCGAGATAGATCTCTGTTCTCCATATTCTTACGCGTGAACGACGTAATTTGCGATGTGGGAGCAACTCGGGGAAAAAATATAATAAAATCGCTGTATTAACGGGCGTATGAAGCGTTCGACCTGTTTTAGTTGAAACTCTCGATATATTGGTTTAAGTTCCTAAACCGCCACACGGCCACGAAGTTGCTAATTAATCTCTGCGTTCTGTACTCGACCCAGTTACGATAGTCAGGTACTCAGCAGCGATCATGCCGTAACCTTCTGGCCCACTTTCGACAATGTGTAAAAAGCGGGGATTACTCTCCCATATTAAATGCGCATCTCGCGGTGAGAGCGCGAAAGGGAAGGATAGAGGCAGAGGGACGGAGAGAGGGCCTGTATCCTGGGATTCTTACCACATCGAGGACAAAAAGAAGCGAGTGAAAAGCGGGTTTCGCAAGATTATTGTTAGATGCTAGTCAGTAGCGGATTATCCATCGGGCGCGCGCAAATCTTAAACATCTGTACAGGACTGGACAACCAATTCTCTAAAAAGATCATAATTGCAAAGTTTTAGGTAAATCACCGTCAATGATTTTGAGATACTTTGAATGGATAATTTAACCCGGAAACGGATGCGCGAGTGAATTTTACAGTATTGAAAAAATAAAACTCATGTCACAGTAATTTTAATGTACTTCTTTCGTTTTACAAATATTTTTTGGTCTCAAAATGTTGAGTAAATCTATGTACATATTGTATTCTTAAATACTAATAAATTATAGAATAATCAGAAATAGGTAATATGTAATTAATAACAATTACTTTTAATTAAAGTGTAAAAATCACCCCAGGTGACCATGTACGAAAGAAAAAAAAATCAGGCGCCCGTTTCCGGGTTAAAAAATAAAAAACTCGCGGGAAATCCGCATGACATTCATAAAAATACACAGAAAGTGTCGAATTAATTCGCAAATTGACAGACCGATTATGGGTAATTTACCTTATTTGTGAAAACGATTTGTATGCAAATCGCCGTGTATCACGATGCACAATTGTATTTGCGGTATTTGCTAATCTTATCAATGTTTCGGCATGCTATCAGTCTCAATCGTGTCACGTGGACACGTCATCGTGCAGTTTGACTTCCGCGAATTAAGTGAATTGCCCGTAATTTCTCTGTCAATTTGATTTGCGAATCTATATTAAGCGAATGAACTGTATTCCGTCTATTTTTATACGTATTGTACACTTCCCTAGATCTATCGAATCTGTGTCTCTATCGAAATAGAGACACGCGGACTTATTCAATTTAATTATGCTCATTCTCCTTCGCATCGCGCCGCCGCGCCGCCGCGCCGCCTCCAGGGTCTTAAAATACCTCGATCCGTCATTGACGCGCTCGCATCTCTCTTCGGTTTCCTTTCCCACATGTCAGTCGCGAGAATGAAAACGTCTCCGCTAATTGCCGCGCATCATTCCCTCGCACTTGCAAATTGTTCGCGCCATTCTGCGTACGTGGAGATCGCAAAATATGTTGGCTAAACGCGGAGTTTCACGCGAAGGGACTCATTGCTCGCGCGCCAGCAAGTGATTCGATCACGCGCGGACTTTTCGTATTCCCGACGTGTCCCGCCGAGCTCGGTCGCTTGTTATTTTTTTCTGGCTCGATGAATATTCGAATATCCGTAGGGGAGGGTTTGTTTCTCGCCGCGTGAAAGTGGGATATGTCGCGGGTGAGGCGGGAACGACCCGCTCGGTTGCGAACGATTGCGAACGGCCGGCGGGGCGTCTAGACGCCGCGGCGCCTGTTTTCAAGCATCAAATGCTTGCGGAAATGCGGTCGATGCTTGGAGCTTGGAGCTTTCTTGCCTTCCCCCGAGCTTTCGTTGCAGAGATTTCGCTGGCGCCACGCCGTACGTGTTTGGCCGCAGTTTCTCAAACAGCTAGCTTAAAAAACTGCGAAATCTAGTCGACAGAACGAAAAAATTGACGTTTATATCACAATTTGTATTATTACAAGAGGTTTCTTTGAAAGACATAATGTCACATTAGATAACTCGACAATTTCTCTTATAACGCGTCTTTAAATTTGCAGCTTTCTTAAAGTGCAGTTTCTTCGTGACGCTTGCCTGTATTTTTTGTCGGCGTAAAGGTAAAAGAAAACACAACTTTATCGCTTAAATAAAATCAATAATAATCCATTAGTAATAATCCATATCACAACATACTTTTTAAATTAATATTATGATGGATTTATTATCCTTTAATTATAGAGAGTAATGAATCCATCATAATGTTAATTTAAAAAATGTGCTGTAATATTAAAAATATTGAAACTCTAATGGAACATTATTGATTTTATTTAACCGATAAAGTCATACTTTCAGCGATATCAATTTATTACGCGCCGCTTATTCGCAGGGGTGCCAAAATCTTCGTGGGCGCGACACAACACGTCGTCTTTCTCGTATTTCGAGATTTTTTGCCATTATCCTTTATCTCGTAGAATTTTATTCGCTCGATTAAATCGAATGAAAACCGGTGGCACCTCGTACGTGACGTTCTCGAGAGCGAAGAGGACGGGCAATTTTTTTAATCAAGCAAATGTGGGTTCTCGCGAATCGCGACGGTGCACTAAGGGCGCCCACTGAGTAGGTCGGGTCGATTTTAATCTCTGTAAGAAACCCGGGGGAAAGAATACGCGCTCATATTCAGATTGAAAATGTTACGTCGCGATTGCACGTGTGCTGCATGCGATTGAAATGCATTTAATGGACGGTGGTGCTGCGCTTGAAGGCTGCAGGCCGGTTATAACCGAAGTCAAATGTTTTGTGCCGTCACCGTCACCTCTCCCGTCGTGTGTCTCCCGTTTATGACAGATAGACCCGATAGATCGCCATCGGACAATAATAATTCGCGATACTCGAATTATACCTCGATCGCTCGTAAGTCGCGCGTTAATAGAACGCTTCGCGCATAAAAGCTTCCACGCTAAATAGACCAGAATGATACGGACGTTATCGAAAATAAAAAATGAACAAGATTGGAGAGACAAAAGCAGAATAAGAGAATAAGGAGAGATGAATGAAGAGGCATTTCTCATTAATAATACCACGTAGGTGTTATTACCGATCTCCCTCGCTCCCCGTCTCTCTTCCCTGAAAATTCTAGCCGTCGTGAATCCGCACGCTATCTGAATCTTTCGGCGGCGCTTAACTGCATCATTTACAAGGCTCGCTCGTCCTAAATGGACGTAAAATTTCGCGAATGCGCGGCGTCGAAGTGAAACGAGAGCAGAGCGTCGCACAGATTAAAGAACATAAAACTTGGTCGGGGGGGGAGGGGAGGGGGAGTAATAAAGCATCACTCCCTCCTATCCCGTTCCTTCTTCTTTCTTTTCCCCTTTCTATCCCGGGAGCTCTCGCCTTACGGTCTAACGGGCAGTTCTGCGCCACCGACGTCTCGTTTCTCTCGCCGGGCGCTTGAATTACGACGAGTTTTCCGCCTTACTGTCCATTTACCGCTTGCTCGCGTGCCACAGGTACCTAATACCGCTCTATAGTCGGGCCGGCCGGGGGGAAACCACGTAAAAAAAGCTGGCGCAGTGAATTCCCGGATACTTTCAGCAGTATTTACGGTGTGACCGCCCCCGCAGAATTTATTTAATTACCGCGCGTGACCCGCGTGTGGCGGCACACACTGCTTTATTAGAGTTTATGCCAATTTTCGCGCGCGCGAGCGGAACCGCAATACCGATATCAATCACACGATATAGGATCGACATCGTTATATTGGAATTTTTGGCTCCGTGGCGCAACCGCGCTTTAATCAAACTCGAAGCTCGCCGAAATTCTGTAAAAGATATTTCCGATCGATTGTAATTTAATGGTTATTTTTTCTGTCATACTGGGCAGTAGCATTTTGTACGTTATATTTTTCTTTCTTTTTTTTTTATTAACAATGCTGTGACCAATAAACGGATTATCGGAGTTGATTGCATATCGCATAGCTATATGTCTACTCGATTTTGGTTGTGTAAAACAATGTTAAATAATATTAATCAGCTGACATATTGTAAAGGACCGAGTAAAACACGTACCTCTCCTCGGTTTATATTGTGTAATGGATTTATAATCCCCCATAATTCATATCTCCTTTTCGATAGAGTCATTAAAGTGCATGGGCTTTTTATATCGGTTTTTTCCTGTTCGGATAACGCAAAGGTAATGTGCAACACGAGTCTCCACTATATTGGCCGGCGCCATCAGAGAAAAGTCTAAAAGATACAGCTTTCTTGGATAGAGGGCTATACGGTTATGAATTATAATATCGCCTCTTGGTACGACAATGGACTTTGAATGGCGCTGCTGCGGTGTAAAAAGTACGCGTGGCAATGTGGGATCAGAATAAAAAAATGAATAAAGAGGGGCTTTATCTTAGTGAATGTGAAAGTTTCATCGAGCATGACATTAAAACATAAAGCGACATTGTCATCTGGAATAGAGGCTCCTGGATGATAGTTGTCGGAAGGGGACAAATGCGTCGTTAACGCCGACACGTTTAATGAGGGTACTTTCGCAACGTGGGAGTTCACGTTTAACCTTAACGTCCACGCGTGTTTAATTCAGGTGAACGTCAATGCGTTATTTATTGTTACCATCTTAGGGACGATTTTAATAAAGTGACACGTGCGTGCACCAAGGGTGACACTATAATGATTTTTCGCGAAAATCAGATAATCGAGGGAGAAAATCGAATTGCTGAGCCCGAATCTTAAGCCGAATGAACAAATGCGCGAATGAATGGGCAAATATTTATATTCATGTTCGTTCGCGTTTATTTGTTTCGTGGATTTATCTTTGCAAGGAATAACGATAGCGCACTTCCCGCTAATTTTAGAATATTCTGTACGTTACGTCTGTAATTTTCTTTGAGGACACTGTTATTCTCTTCTCTATAGAGAGAGAATAATAGAAGCATACTCTTGTCGTTATAAAAATACAATGCGCGTGAGCTAATAATTCTTATCGCTGCACATGTCGACGCAGCTTGACGACAGCAGGGTGGATAATACAGCGATAAGTAACGTATTGCACGTAACAAGATTTTCGCTCTCGAGACTGTCGCCGCGCCGTGACAGCGGCGAAATCCTCTGAATTAGGACGCAAGCTGGAAGGAAAACAATGGTGGTTTTGTCATTCGTGCGGCGTAAAAGCAGAGGGAAAAGAAAATCAAGGGTGCGCACATATTACGCACGCTCGACACCTCGAATGTCCTCGCTGCATTCAGGAACGAATGTTGCGTCCGGATATTTATTACCCCTTCGCGATTCTGTTTATTCGACTAAAGAAGTCGCTCGGATTGCACGTTTCGTTAGTATATCACAATTCTGACGTATCGATGTTTAATCTACGTATAACTATTAGAGAAAATTTATCGGGAATATAGATGACCAGCGCTGAAATTAATAAAACTGCATCGATAAATTACGTTTAAACTATTATTGTTAATCTATGAAATGAAAATCGAAGTAACTCGCTTACTAATTTGTTGATACAGAATACTAATCATTTATAATGTCAGTTATTGTTTGAATAGCGTTGCTTATTTTTTTTTCCTATGAATAATCGTAATATCTATAATATATCTATACGTTCTTTTACGCGAACGTCAAAGTATTTACGACGCTTAAGTGCTGGTCTACAACCTTGCTTTAAAGGGTATTCAAGCTCTAAGCTGTAAGAAATTGACCAATCACAGTCAAGTATTCTCTTCACATTCCATTGGTCATTTCTTACGGCTTAGAGCTTAAATATCCTTTAAAGCAAGGTTGTAAACTAGCACTAATGCATGTATATGATCGGTGACGACTGAAGATTACAATTTCGATGTCAATGTATGCCAATGGATTTTCAAAGCTTCGCGTTTCGTTCTATAATTTTTATCCTAATTTCTATGGTAAAAAAAAAAGATTGCGCTATTATCGAAGAATGTATAGAATGTGTGAAGAGACTGACTCGCTCTAGTCTTCTCATGCAGTTCGAAACCGAAGACGGGCCGAGAGCTCTTGTCGTAAAGACGGCAGGCTGGGAGTATCACGTGCGAAGCTAACATGTCCTCAGAGAGCCCGGGGGTTGTCTTCCTGTATGTATGTGTATAGTATATAGCCGGCGTGTCTACAAGCATCCCTTTTCGTTATGCTGTATATGCACAATACACGCGCGCGTGTACACGTGTAAGCAGCTTCCGTTGAATCTTTTCCAGCTACAAAACGCCCACCCCCTGGCATACATATCTTGGAAGTACAAAACGCGCCTTAACCCACTCGCAAGCTCGGCATCTACATCGTGGAACGTTGTAAAGCGGGGCAAATAATATATCTCGGAAAGTATGAATTTTATAGACGAGAAGTATGAATTTTATTTTTAAACTTCCGAGAAAAAGTCATCGAATTATTAAAAAAACGCGCTTGGTGATGGGTGTGTTTTAACATCCGTTTTCTAGATTCGGTTTTCTTTTCCCAATAAAGTTTATATAAAAATCGAAACACGTTCAGCAACATTTTTTGTATAATCGTGTGCTTCTGAACGCGATGTACCCTTTCGTGCATTCCTTACTAAAAGTTATATTAACAGAAGGATATTCGTGAATAACTCCGTGTAGATACGATATATCCACATGCCATGTTTATATACGTTATGGAAGGTTGTCGTATGTATATTATACTTAGGAGGAACTGGGGTAAAACCGGGGTAAGCGGATCAAGTTGGGAATATTCGCTTATTTCGCGAGAGATAGGGGAAACCTAATAAAAACGATGGATACAAATCGGAATGGCCGATGCGTGACGATATTTTAGACTAAATGCCGTGCACAAAAAATATATCGATTTTTTAATGAAATTCGGTAGTTTAATTTTTTTATAAATTTAATCTTAAAAGTAAAAATTATTAAATTTTTTAAGTACGTTATTAGTTTAAAATCTATTATTTAAAACTTAATTTCGGAATATATTAAAAGCTCAAACGTCCGAAAGATTTTACTTTTACGACCACATAAAAAACGATAAAAAAGGATTAAATCCTCTTATCACAATTGTTCAAACCTCCAAGCGTTCGATTTAAATTTAAAGCAACGGGCACGAAATCGTTAAAATCCGAATTTATTTGCTGCCATGTAATCACTGTTTGCACAGAGGAAACGACGATCTCATCTCAACGGTAAAGAAAATGTATGACGGTGGTGCCCGTCTTCCAGGACGGAGATCGAATGTAACCCGATTCTCGAGCGATTCAGCCCTCTGTCAGAGTAACGAAGCTCTTTCGATTCCACTCGCGTTTCCAACGTGCCCGCGGAGAGCACTCCGTGCCGCGCGTTTAGTACAACATTTCAGTTTCGAGTGTATATACTGAATTCCCGATACGCTGAAAAAGTATCCGGCCGGACAATGCGCCTCTCTGGGAAATGGATATTGACGGCGCGAAGCGAAGAATTTCCTCTCGAAATGTGAAGTTCTTTGTCTTTTACTTCTGAAAACGGATTCAGATTCCGTTCTGCATATATCCGTGCTAATCGAGTTATCAATATTTCGTCCGCAATTTCGCGTGTGTACGGAATGTCTGAGTGCTCCCAGAAATGGCACACTTCCGTAACACAGGGTCGTTTCCCGTTCCAGATTTTCTTCTCCAACCATCCCTCCTCTCTCTCTCTTTCTCTCTCTCTCTCTCTCTCTCTCGTCTCGTCTACCGCCGCATCATTAAATCGGCGACGCGTCGACTTCTACCTTCTACCACTTTCAAGCCATTTGAGAACTCGCGTATTGCGCGTACCGCCGTGCATGCAGATATCTGTATCCCGAGCTCGCCGCCCGCCTCTTCCGACGATCCTTTCTCAAACCCTCCAACCCTTTCGCGTCCCTTGAATGAATGGACGGGCTTAGCGACTGCCGAGAGCGAAAGACGTTTCGCCATCATGACGCTTGCTCGGGGGTCGACGGGATCTTTCGCGAGGGCGAGCTTTTGAAAGAGCTTTTATCAATTATACCATCTTATTTTACTTATCGCCGCTGCGTCGCCCGTTGCCCGAAGAGAATATAAATAGCGCAATAACTCTTAGAAAGTATATTCCAACCGTTGCCTGCAGACATTGATTCAAACGCTGTTTGCATTCAAATGCAAGCAGCTACAAGTTTGCGAATCGATTATAAGGCGCGTCGATACAAGTGTCAGGACTGTCAGGTATTGAACTATCGATTGTTTTTAACGAGTGTACTCTCGTTGCAACATCTCTAATCAAAAAGAATTGTCTGCTTCTGCGAGGCGCTTCAATTAATATCTTCACGCTTCACTTCACTCGCACAATAACGAACAGATAGAAAATAAGAGCGACATAAATGACATAACGTTAATAGATTTGTCGTCAATACGAATCGAAATTTTTACAAAACGTAAAATATTGTATCGTCGCTATATTTCTTAATTTGACGTTAAGACACGACAATTTATTAAGCGTTATAAAACACAGGAAAGACGACATTACGCGCTTTTATTATACGACTTCTTCCTTTAATTCGTAATTATCTTAATCTCCTAAAGAGAGACGACACCGTGCAATTTGCAGGCATTTTCTAGCCGTTATATTAAACGGTTTCCGCATTTCAATGCCACGCGAGGCGACCGTTCCTTTCACGGGGAAAATTTCTATTTATTCAGGTACAGAGAACGCGCGGGAGCTGATGTCGCGCGATGCATGCGAGCGGGAGAATAAAAAAAAAAGAGAACCGCTTGTATGTCGGGCACCGGCCACTCATTTTCGTGCCATTCATACGGTGAAAGGTGGGACAGGTCGGACGCGTTGTTGTTTGTCGCATTTATCATTTGTACGCCGCGCATCATGCTTCAACAATTTGCAAAAGTGCATTGTTGATCCCGGCGCAAATACCATGCGACGCGTTTCGGGCCGCGGGGGGGACAGGGCCGCGCATAAATAAGCGTCGAGAGGCTATTTCTAGATACGCGGGAACGGGCACGGTATGTAACCTGCTCGTGTAGTTGCAGCAATGCATATCAAACGCGTTGAATTTTTAACATAAATCTGCGCTTTAAGCAGCGGAGCGATAAAAATAACGACACAGATACAGATATATATATATATATATATTTTTTTTTTTTTTTCAAAAGGATGAGGTAGCAACACCCGGCGTCAAATTCTGAAGATCGATTTGACTCCGAGAATATCCCGACGAATTTACAGCCGCGGTTTAAACCGCACGTTTCGGAAGCATAAAGACACGCGTTCGCGAATAAATTCGTTTTCCGGGTTTTATATAACTTCGTCGTCCTTCTCTCTGACCGATCTCCTCGAACGCCTGAACGTGCCGTCGCGCGTCGTCGGCGAAATTGTAACACCCCTTGAAGCCATCGACGGACTCGAGATGTTTGATGCGGGCAGCTCGAAAGCTTAAAACGTATATACGTGTACATATGTACGGTATGTACTTGCCTATGTTACATGTATGTATATAGCGATATCACCGTCGGCACCGCCAATCGACACCTTTACGGGCACTACGTGTGTATGCGTTCAAGCTCGTGAGATGTCCATCGTCTCGTACGGTCTCGCACCCTGTACACACGGCGTTATACGGAGATCCGAGGTTGATACCTAATGCCTAATGCCGGACCGGCGCCGTTTGATTGGGCGCATCGAAGTAAGGTGGGTAACGATAACGGTTATCGTTATAGCCTGTTCGGTATCTTTGACGAAGTGTTAAAGTATTCCGGAGCGCCCGGCGCGCGGTCGGGACACGGGATCGTTATTGCACCGGGGAGGAGCCCGGCACCTTCCTACGGCTACGGTAACACGTGCTAGAATTCGTGATTGTACGGTCCACGCGCGCGCGCGCGCCCATGCACTCGTCGGCGGGTACTTTTATTTATACAGCCACCCTCGTCAATTTTAATCTTACAGTCAGCGCGAGTCGGATGTTTTTTTTACACCTCATGTTATATAAATGAGAGTAGCCCCGAATAGCGTCTTATATAGGAACGCGATCAATATATCGCCGACCGCGAAAAAGACTTCGACCCCTTTTCCCCCCTAATCTCCATTTTAGTCTAATATTCTAAGCTCTTCAAGTTACTGTCGCAAGAATCAAAACTGATTTTGAAGCTCTAACTGCGTTCGGTGTCAAGCTGTACTCTCGCGTACGTAATTCTCGTCCAAAGTTTCGTACTTTTCGTAAAACCAAAGTCCTCGAGCGACTTCAACCGAGCGAGATAAAATGACAATTCCAGGTTTGCGCTTCAGCTCGGGGCCTCGTCTCATCCCCTGCGATGTAAGTCCGAGTTAGTTGGCTTCGCAAAGCACCGTGACGGGTTTTCCCGTATACTTACGAGATACCCGTTTGCCCGAGCAAGTTAAGCGATTAGCCCGATGAATCCTTTGAACCGCGTTCAATTTACTAAAAGTTCACGTAGATCGTCGATTTCGCGATTGCTCCGCTAAAATATTTTTATTTAAATAAATTTTATCTATGAAAGTTTTAATTTTTGGTTATCTAAAATTTTTTTTTGCATAATCACACATTGTGTGCATTTAATTATTAACTTATTATTAACCACCTTGTTTCTACTAACAGCTAGCTGAAACTCTGTTATTTCCAATTGCAAGCGTTTATCTCAA
>NW_020212674.1:0-5998 GCF_003070985.1 Temnothorax curvispinosus
TCTCTCTCTCTCTCTCTCTCTCTCTCTCTCTCTCTCTCTCTCGCTCCGGCCGGGACTTGGCGTGTATGGCGAATGGCGTGGAAAAATTAATTCGGTCATTAACGAATCGCATTCGTAATAGCGCGACTCGTGCCCGCCGAGTCCCTCGGGAGCGGGATGAGAAAGGATGAGCGCGGTCCCGCAGGTATTCCGGGGAATATCGATTAATCAAACGAAGGGCGAGCACTTCGCAATCAGTGTTAACAAAGTTTAACGAGCTTCCTGTTATCGCGCGCCGCGATAAGTGCGCTTCGTAGATATCAGCCCTTGATAAACGCAATTGGAAACGGCAATGCGAATTAGCCAGAGTCGTTATTTTGTAGATTCAGTTCTGACGTGGCGTATTTTCGGTGGCTCGTCTCGTCGCTCTCTAACGCGGGCATTATTACTCTAATCTGGATATACCGGTGAGGAACCGCGTGGTCCTGGGAAAAACTTCGAATTCAACACGTGCAGTTAATACGGGAGATATTTAACGACACCGAGCTTTCGTGCGCGCGGCGACCTTCAGAAACGTGCTAGGTCAGGTCATTAAGAGGGCACGAGGACTCTTGTTTTATAGAGGCTTGAGACGTTTAAAGAAGATGGTATCCTTCGGCGATGGAAGGTCAGCCGAATTCAAACGACCGTCTCAGAGGATCTTTCTTTCCCGGGAAGCGGGCCGATCGTGTTACACCGGTCTTTCGGGGCCTGTGCGCTAGTAATTATCCCCCTCCTTTTATTATAGAGACACTTCGGATCGCGTTACACTGTTGGTTCTTACAATTAGTGAAGACATCATCTTTTTACGCCGGCGACATAAATTATTTCGTCTGGCTCTAATTTATATACGCTTGGAAAAAATACGGATCTGAATCAGATGTAGCTTAACGCAAGAGCGTTACCATAAATAAAATGAGACGCAACGTAAAAATACATTTAATTATCAAATGTATCGTGGTATTATCGGTGCGCGCCTCCAACGACATGCCTTTACCTCGTTGCGACCGCTAACCGTTGTAGTCACGCGAGTATATAGCGTTCGCGGTGCCTATCGTGAACGCAACACCGCCATAAAAGATCTCGATACATTAACATACGCGACGTGATTACCAGCAGATATCCCCGTGACCCGGTCATAGTCTTATCTTACTTCCGTCGAACGGTATAAAACCATCGGAAAAGTTCATCATTGCGCAGTCGTGCTTACAACGCTGCGCATGCACACATATACGTTGTATATGCCGGACACAATGGAACACAGCCGTCGGCGGGTCTGAGCGATTCTCTCGCGATTCCCTTTCTTCTTCGCTCTCCCTTTCTCTTCCTCTCTTTCTACGGAGTCTCGGTATAATGTTTTATGACGGCGATCAGCCGTAGAAGTATGAAGTGTCGATAGAGCGAGGCAGAAGCGAAGAGCGGCGAAGATCAAAGGGCCCATAGAGGCCGCGTGGTAGCTTGGGGGACAGGGGGAGTCCCCCTCCTCCGTCCTTCTACATCTCACTTTCGTCCCTCACCGCGCCGTCTTGCCCACGTCCTCTTCTCCTTCACGCCGCCACGCTCTTCGTCGTGATCTCTCTTCCGCTGACTGTCTCTCCGTCTCGTACCAACACTCTCTTCCCCACGGCCCAAGCGAGCGAATGGTTTCTGCGTTTGCTGCAAGTCTTTCTTCTTCGTTTGCTCTTGATCCTCCATCTCCTCTCCTCCTCCTCTTCCTCAATCTCCTCTTCCTCCATGATTGGCGCTGGGCTTCATGACGATTCCGTGATTTTCTTCGGCACTCGAGACCGGCGAATCGTACTTTCTGAATACCGTCGAGTCCCACGCTGAAGATATTGAAACCCACGTTACGAGAAGATGGAAACGGTGAGCCTTGGATATGAAGTGCAAAAAGGATTGAAAGACTATCGGGAGATCAGCATTTAGATGCGTCGATTTGAATATAAGGGGTTTAATTTGAAATTTATAAAATTGATTAGTTATTTCGCATTTTACATTAAGTGAAATTATAAAATTTTTCTAAATTGAGCGGAGCTTAGTTTCACTCAACATACAAAATCGCAACACGCTTTATCGCATTTTTACATTATTCTAAATGTTCCTTAAAAATTTTTAGAAATATATGAATTATAATATAATCCCACCGACATTGCATAAAAAATGATGAGACAAAATATTTTCCTCATTGTAAAGACATTTCAAAGACAATTTCCGCTACCGGATTTGAAACGCGCATGTAAAGGCGGAGAACAATTAACCGAGAGAAACCACGGACTAATGAGTCCCGAAGAAAAATCTGTAAGACACGACTTCTCGTCGATAAGTGACGACTAAAAAAACAGACCAAGCGTCTTGTCATTTCGTTCGAAATAGATTTTATCAAACCGAGTTTCCTCTATTACAATACATTTGCATTTTGGCATAACATTTAACAAATAAATAAGGTCCGGTTCTTCCTGAGCAGCAGCGCGCGCGACCATATGACATTCCAGCCGGTTATTATTATCGGCGGACCCGCCGGATCGCTTGGAGACCCGCTCTGGGGACTTTGATGAGTCAGCCTACCGAGCGGCGTTCTGCTAATTTTTCAATTTATTCCTTCAATTACGGCGAAGTGCGCGATACGTCGACAATTGGCCGCTATTAGTTTCGAAACGCGAGGATTCGGAGCTTCCGCCGGCAGAAAAATAAAAATCCGCGCGTCTCGACTGTGCGCCGCCGACTGTGCGCCTCGTCGCTTCCGTTCGTGCCGATCATCGCCGTCATCTCAGGCGGGAACCGTTAATACGCGAATAAGAAATTAAGAGGGCGGATCTCCCCGTTCATATAATCTCATTGGGAAAGCTTAACGTCGCCTAAACGCCGACTCGCGCGAAATTTACGTTCCCGTCATTAAGCGCACCTGCGACATTCATCGATCTGATTATGTAAACTAATAAATGTCGCCCTTTACTTTATTTATACGCCGGAGTTATCATAATAAGAGCATATACTTACGGCGGGAAATGGATTTTAAAGTCCATCTCCCGTGTTACGAGCGCGGACGCTAATTCTATATGCGATGCTCGGATTATCGTATACGCTTCTTTAGGACAATTCGATTAATTTTAACAAGATGAAATTCATTTCAGCAATTTCATGTAATCGCGTATCTTATTGTATAGAGCAATTTCATCATTAAAATCATTATTAAACACTCAAGTCATGTTATAAATATATAAATATATTAGAACATTTTTATATACGCAATCTTGCGATTAATTAGATAAGAGCTTTCTTTTTTAGATAAGTAACATAGAGATATACATATACCTAATTATTAGTCTCTTAGGATGAGCCTTACGCGACATAAACTGAAGACAGCGTATGTTAATATTCTGCAAATTGATTTATTCCACGAGATTTAACGTTTCTAACGCCGGCTAACGAGACAACTATAATTTGTCGCGAAAAACGGACTAACGAGCCGACGCCATTCCTGCAATTAGCCGCGCGCGTAAACGCAGCTCGGCCGGACAAAGGATTACAAATACACTTGCGCGCGATGATGAGAAGGCGTCTCTAGTCGTGATCGCATAAATCAACGCAAAAACGGAGAGAGCGGCCGCTGCGAGACGAGAGAGTCGGAGAGGACTGCGCGAGAAAGGGTCAGGCCGGTCGACCGGCCGGCACGACGGTCAGGTATCACCAGGTATATATACCTGGCGGGTCCTGGAAAACATTGACGCGCGACAAGAGGCAACGCACCCGTCCCGCCGATGACACAGCGGCGCACGTGCGCACGGAGTAGTCGTGTATAAATAATACAAGACGCGGACAAAGATGCCGCCCTCCCGGCCATTTGTTTAAATTAAAATTATCTCCGCGGGGAGAGGAGGTGAGAGAGGTGCCCGCGAGTACCCGGGGCACGCGTGTCGCTGCACGCCGCACACGATCGCGCACACGCGGGCCTTTTATTATGATTGTTAATGGTCGGTTGGCCGTATGTTAGGCGCGGGCCCGCAGAAAGAGAGCGCGAATACACGGCCGAGTTTTGCGAGGGTGTTTAACACGTGTGTGTTTGTGCGCGTGTGCGCGTGTATGCGACACGAGCAGAGTGTCTGCGTGCGGATGTAAGATCAGGCAATTCTTTTTGTTTAGTCCTATGAGTTGTTGGACTTGCAGGCCGGTGTCTGATACTTCACTTACTCCTATTGATACACAGAATTCATACTTTTTTAATCAATCCGTATACTTGATTTAAAATTAGCTTCAAGAAACATAACTGATGGATTCGTCATCTTTCGAGTCTCAATGCCTCCTGTTAGGACTACGCATTATAAAAAATAGATACCGAAATCGATTGTAAGATACCGGCCATCAGATTTCTATTCCGTCGGATGTGATCGTATTCACAGTCACGGCTCGGAGAATTTATTATTCGAGATACGAAAAGCCGGTGGATTTATCGGAGATCCGATGACATAAAGATGAGGCCAAACGTCAGGATTAGAAATCAGAGTGAGCCGGAGGGTCGAAATAGAATCATCAGGAATGCCGGGCATGCCGCGGTCTTAAATCTGCCGGCCGATACCGATCTTGCTTCTATCGATAGCCTTATGAGCGGTCTTAACTGAATCCTGGAAACGTAGTGATTCGTCGGTGACTTTACGACGATCGTTACGGACGTCCTGTCGATTCCGTCCGCGGCTAATTGAACGTTTTCTCACGTGAGAGGGAAGGGCGAGAAGAAGAGCAGGACCCCGGCGACGTTGTTCGAACTCTCGTTTGTAACGATCGCAATCGTCGATCTATATACTTACATCTATACAAACTAATCTTCCAATTAGCACAGCAGTAGCTACGTCTTTTTAGTCCGATAAAACTAAATTAATAATGATCACGGTACGCGGTGTATGGTGCATCTTTCACTAAGTATCTGCCTCGTTATTAGCGTTAGAACGGGAAATGGTCGGACTGTTACTAATTAATGTAACGAGGAAGCGAGCCAGTAGATCCATTTGTGACTTATGAAAACTGCAGTATTCCATATCTGCTGTGTATGTGTAGACATTGAAATCGTCGTCGACTTGAAAATATAATGTTATTTATAAGTATCATCAGACACTTCAATAGAAATCGCTTAAAATGACGATCATGTTTTAAAGGAAATAATGAATCGTGTAATGATTTTTTGAAAGAAATATAAGAATGTTAAAGAGATGCAAACTTCATTCGCGCGATGAGAAAATGTTTCTCTCGTATGAACAAAGCCCTCATCTTGAGTAAGACCGACAGGTAACAAAGTGCGAAGGATAATTGCGATCATAATTCTCACGTCACGTTAACGGGAGTACTTTATTGTACGAATGCCCGGCAATGTTAAAAAAATTACACTTGACATGGCCGTGACAGCGCGACCAAAAGTGTCGCGCGAAGACGATTCGTACATGCGCTTGTGTACATAGTGTGTGCCCGGGCACATTTTCAGCGAAGGTAACGACTTGCGGATCTGGAGATAAGACTCTTTATCGCTATTAAAGAAACTCGTAAAGAGCCACGAAGGTCCTTTCTTCGAGAAGCAAAAAGATATCAGCGGCGGACTTAAGTAGTTCGTCTGGGATTTTGCCATGCAACACTGACATCACAAGTGAGCTGGTAACTTAAACAATGTATACAAAGAAAATTGGATGGATTAGTAAAAAATTATACATGTCTATTATGTAGAAATAAAATAAATTTGTTGGGGCGATATATATATACCTCTCTTCATTGTGTTTACATTATAATTAAGTGTCAATAATTAATTAGTCGATTTTTTTACAATATAGCAGAATATATTGTAGTGAACGAGCACGCAAGTAATGATTGTTTTAATAATCTTCAATCGTGTTGCATCCAATATAAGGTTCCTATAAATAATGGAATCTTTAACAGGATTAAATGAGATAATCACTTCTCTTCGAGACGGTCGAAGGATACTATTGTACCATTTATCAAC
>NW_020212675.1:0-1865 GCF_003070985.1 Temnothorax curvispinosus
ATTAGATTGTATATAAAAAAATATCAGCGATTCTTTTTTGATTCGGTGTTTCAGGAAATGATCTATTCCGGCTATTTAAGATACACATCATAGAGGATTCCAACGGATCTGAATACGAGAACGATGTTGGGCCATCCGTAAAAACGGTCTTATAGCAGTGCGTTCATCATCATCATCAAAGCCTCCGATATTTCTATCGTTAATTTATGAACAAAATTTATAAAAATATACGATAGAAGTTGTGCTAACTAATTTTCAATTCTTTAATGAAGACAATCACGATTTGTATAATATTTAACAATATTTTTATTAATTAGTTGCTTTATAATATTTTTCTATGATTTACGAACAATTGATGGAATTTATGAAATATAATTTTATACAGTAAAATTTAGTTGCTTGATATATTAAATATTTATTTCAACTGCAGAATACATGCAACATTTTGACATAATTTTAAAATTTAGCGTGTTTTATAAAAATATACAGTGCATTATTTAAGATGTAATAGTAACAAAGATCATCAAAGCGCATGTATATATCGTCAAAATATAACAGCGGAGCTGTAAGAGATTATTAATAGAAACAACTGGAAACTTACCTTTTTATTTATTCATGCGTATTTCTATAGTTACTGAGACGTGAGAATTCGAAAATTTTATCTGTTAAACAGATGCGATTTTTTTTTATTAACGTCTCAAGAAACTACCTACTATCAGGTGATGTACAAGGTGTATTGTGCAAGGTGACTTTTTAAATCGCACGTGCGTGACCGAAACAAACAACGTGCGCAAAGGAAAAACTAATGCAAACAATAATATAACTATACTAACTTAAACTACTTGAAAGGATGTCCTTCCAAATCGTCCGCTATGTTTATAATATTATAAATACTATATGTACAACGTTCTCATAATTATGGATCATTATTATATTTTTCTTCTAATCTTTTAACAAAATACGCTTAATATTTGTATTAATTTTAACGTTACCATAATACTCTTGCTATACAAATTTACATTACTTAAAAAATGTTCCAGCTGTACAATAAAAATCTGACAATAATTTAATCTACGCTAATAAAATTCCAAAGTCGTGATTCCGGCACGGGGAGCATAACATCTATTTACTTTTTGTGTGCATTGTGAAAATTTCATCGGCCAACATGTAATTTAATTAAATTCTGAACGCGATCAAAGAAAGCAATGTATTCTTAATTACACAAATACTGATCGTTACTTTGCGAAAAATGAAGTTTTAGAAAAATTGCAAAATTTTTGTGACGTTCCTAAATATCAAATTGTATTTTTTGTACCCTGGGAGATGTTTTTTTATGTTAAAAATGCAATAACTGAGGAAATAAATAATAATCATAATAGAGTAAAATAAGTACGTGAAAGAATAGAATGACAGACATTTGGTGGAATGATTATTAATGTTTTTACAACTGTAACAAAATGTCTAATTTATTTCATTAACTCTTCGTAGTCACACTTCTCTAGAATCCCGCGGTAGTCACACTGGGTCGTATTGACCCAGTCGACTTTTAATGGTTGCCATTTTAATGGTATCGGTCCAATCGGGTTCAAATAATTCTGGAACATACCTTCAACATTCTAGAATATAAAACAACTGCGGTTTTATGAGAAATCAAATGGCAACATGTTGAAAAAAAATCGTGAACGAGTACATGATTAACGGTCTCTACCTATAATAGAGGATACTTCAAACTCTTGTAGATGGCGGACCAAGCCCCATTTGAGCTAGGCATTTAGCTGATATTTAGATCCAAATAAAGGTGAATCAAATTGATCCATGCACTGAGAAAAAAAAATCGTTGATTCAAAGAAATATTATTTGATTTA
>NW_020212676.1:0-4059 GCF_003070985.1 Temnothorax curvispinosus
TAATTTATATAATGACATCCAAAAATACCTTGGAACACCAGTTTCTATTGATTCAACTGGTAGCATGGTTACATCAATTAGTCGTCCCAATGGAGAAAGCAGTGAAATATTTCTTCATGAACTTGTAACACATATTGACCATCTTATAATACCAGTGACTCAAACAATGACTGAAAAAAATGAGAGCAATTTTCTTACATGGTGGCTGAATGATTGGAAGAAATCTGGGGTTCTCACACCAAAAGAAGTAATAACGGATATGAGTAAAGCTTTACAAAATGCAATTTGTTTAGCATTTAACATTAGTACATTTAAAGATTATATTGACAACTGTTTTATGATTTTACAAAAAGATACTGAAGAAATAAAAAACTTAAAATCTTGGTTAAGAACTGACATAGCTCATTTAACTAATGCAGTGAGAAAATGGGATTGCTTTACACGATGTGACTTTCGAGTCAAGGAATTTTTCAGAAGATGTGTAGGGCTTTTAAGTAATGTAAAAACTATGACTGCATTCACTATAACATTAAAAGAAGTTTTCATGGTGGCCGGTAATAAAATCGATACTGAAGAGTGTCAAAAGGCGAAGAAGAATCTAATTCAAAAAATTAAAACTTACAAATTTGAAGATAATTGTCGGAAAGAGGAAACAGAAAAGAAAGGTGATTTGAATAAAAAAAGAGCAAATAAGGATTTCTTACAAGATAATGAAGATATGAATAATGACGCTAAAAGAAGACCCATTTTTTGTTATATTGAAAATTTAAAATGTACACCATTATTAGATTTTTCTCAGTTTAATAATTCTGACTTTGATTTAAAGAATAATGATTATTACTTGCCAGCTTTTATAGATCCTTTGTCTAGGCTTTGCATGGAATGCCCGGCATGGACAAACATGATGCAGGATCATTTTAAAAGTCCTCATTATGTAGCTACATCAGCTAGGTCAGAAGCTTACTTTTCCGATGTCAAAGGCTCACTGTTAGAAGAAAGAAGACGTCAAAGAGTTGATAAAATATTAATTAAACATTGTAGACAAATCGACACAGATATAAAACTAGGTATAGCAGCTTATAATCGATTAAAAGATTCTGGGAAAATTCCTTGAACTAAAATCTTAAAACGAAAAGACAATAATGAACACATTGAGGCAACAGACAACTGGAGAGGAAAGGCTGACATCGTTAAAATAAATTTTCCAGAAAATTTTAATGATACTTCTGTACATTTTTCTCTAGAAAGACTCTAATGATATAAGTATAAACAAAAATAATGATTATTTACCTCAAAATTTTACACACTCGGCTTCAGTTATTAATTTACATGATTTTTCAGACAATAATAATTTAGATAATAACACTAAATTGGAATGTGATAATGGTACACAAAAAATTGTTAAAGACGGAAAAATCAATGACGTTTATATCAAATGGGATAAAACAGATACTTTTACAGCTAACTTGGAAAGCAAGAAAGAAGGATATAAAAATCTATTAAAAAAAGAGGAGCTTCAGGAAAACATTCTACATACACCTTTAAATAAACGAGATTCTGAAAGTTTAATTAATGTTTCTATTAATCATGATCACAACTACACCAACAAAATTTCCGACGAAAACATTAACCATGCCGAAGATAGTAACTCAGTTATCAAGAACTGCAACTTTAAAGAAATTAATGAAAGTAATGTAGTGAACTATTCTTCCTTTGTTAAAAATATACCATTACACTCAACAAAAGTAACTAACAAAAATGTTGATTTTGATGATTTTAAAAGGAATATTGATAGTGTGCAAGAAATTGTTGATAATGCAGAAACAAATAAACGAGGAAAATTTGTCTCAGCAGATTCAGAATTTGAATTACAGCTTCAAAAACCAACGGGTCAAGCATATAAAACAGTCATACAAAATGGAAACAAATTAAGGCCAAAAATCGTATTTAAAAGAAAATTTAAATTCTTCAATACTTGTGCAATTGATAGCTGTACAGAATTATTAAGAGCTGGTTATGGTATAAGTCAAGAATTTAAAGACTTTTTAAATAGTTGTTCAAAAGAATCTACAGGAAATTTCTTGAATGATTTTGAAACAACTGATTTTAATTATGCAAAAACCGTTGTAGATTATGCTAATACTGGATTGCAAGATAAATTCTACAAACGGCGTGCGTATATCCTACATAGACTTTTTGATCACACGCAACCAACTATTAACTGTAACTCTAATGTAAATACATTATTTATTACTTTAATGAAACATTATCCAAGTCCATCTGAAGTTATTACTTGCAGTCAATGTGCAGACAAGAAGGTGATTAAAAAACCAGTAATACCTGCGCCATCACTGAATTTCATTTGGGAAAATGGTTATAAAAACCTGGAAAATGAAATAATTAAATACATAAGCAATAAAGTTGTATATTGTTCTGAATGCCATCAAAATACAGCAAATAGGGAATTTAAAATAGGACAGTATTTGTGCATTGATACAGATGATGTATATGCAAAGTCGAATTATGCTCAAGAGAATAATATTCAAAATTTTAAAACTAACTTAAGAGACATACCGACCAAACTGTGTATTAAAGAGCAGAATTTTTTATTGTGCGGAACTGTGGAATTTATACCACCATTAGATATTGGTGGAATTGGACATTATGTTGCTTATAGTCGACGTCTAAACAATGAGTGGGAAAAAAGAAATGATCTTCAATCCAAGGTAAAGAAATTCAATAAAAAGTGTCCAGATATAAAAATTAGCTTAATTCTATACATAAAATATTAAAATTCACGAAAATTACAAAAAAATATTTATATTAATCATAATATTATAATATAACATTTATTATTACATAATAAGCTATAAATATATCTTTTATTAATAATGTTATTTTATTTTATTTTATTGAATTTTATTGAATTTTATTATATTAATTATCTTACTAATTATTAATTATAAATTTTATACTTTCCATACTTGTTCCTGAAGCACAATAAATGTTATTAATGTGTATGTATGTGTGTGTAATTAATTTGCCTTTGCGATACTATAGTAATTAGTTTTTTTAAATATCAAGTATCCCAGACTGTGATCAATTTGTCAACATGCAAGAGATAATTATAGGGATTTACTGACAAATTATATACCGCCTTTGTGGAAGTAACATTCACCACTTTTACGGAATCTACTGTTATTTACGGATTATTATTATAACTAATCAGTCATATCAACAAGCATTATTATTATAACTAATCAGTCATATCAACAAGCATTATTATTATAACTAATCAGTCATATCAACAATGCTCGGGGGGGTGTTAATCGCCCCGGATTTGCGATCGGTCGATGAGATTTCGCGGTTCGAAGGACCAGAGGGGCAATCCCCTCACAAGTTTAATTAGGCGAATAAAGCGAAAGCAAGCGAAAAGCGACTCACCGTATCGTTGCCCGATGGTCTTGTGGTGGCCTCGTGGCGTCCTCCCCGTGGTGATGGAGAGCGGAAGGCGTGCAGCAGGCTAGGATGTGCAGGCACTCGCGTGCCGCGGCAGGCAGGCAAAACGTGCAATACGGCAAGCAGGCGATATAGCAGGCACATGTGCAAGAGGCAAGCACTCAAGCCCGAGATTACTGAGACGATTTGTCGAGCTCCGAAATTGCGAGTTCACTCGGTTACTCCGAACTGTGCGAGCGCAAAGCGAGTGTGTGTTCTCGAGTCCACGTTTGAACAGCGAATCCTCCCACGGTACTCCTCGGCTCGCGCACCTGCGAAATAGCGGCCGGAGCGAGTACTCATGGTTCCAACTAATTGCGGGCCACCCGTGGGCGGGCAGCACGAGTCGGGTGAGTCGCGCGAGTGTTGCTATCTGTCGCGATCCGCCAACGTCTCGCGCGAGTCACGAAAAATACGATTTTGTACGTTCCTTGTACGCGCAAACTTATCAACTAATATGTACAACAATTACTAATAACACGGACATCTAATATGTACAGGCGAGCGCCAAACACTATCAATTGTGTTTTGATTTTTATCTTTCCCAAACAGGTCGATCCT
>NW_020212677.1:0-2890 GCF_003070985.1 Temnothorax curvispinosus
CTTTGCAGCTTGTATACATTCCTGATGGAAGGACCTTTTGTTGTCATCGATTGCTCGCGACAAAACGAGTCTGTCAAAAGCGCCACCGTGAATGTGCGAATAGAATTTGACTGTAAAGAAAATGTACCTGCAAATACTACCGCCTATTGTCTTATCTTGCATGATCGCGTAATCGAATACTGCCCGCTGTCTAATGTAGTGCGCAAACTCATGTAAATCGCCATGTTGACAAATAATCCGATATAAGAGCGACATATGTAACGCGATATGGTACAGTACGGATCATTCCTTCGTTGCATCATGATCGTGCCAACGTTTGTCGATCTGCAAGGATTCATCGTCGGGATGAAATTTGTCGTAAAGGAGGCAGCGGTGCTGAGAAATGGGACCGTTCTGGAGCATTACATCTTTTCGTGCCCCATGCTGTGGAGTCTTCTCACAAAATCTGACAAGTCATGTGCTTCCTGGCTGATTGCAAATCACCATGGATTGCCATGGGATGAGGAAAACGTGCCATACGGTATGGTAAAACGCCTAATTACATTAGCCGTGCTTGGTACAGAAGAGGATGACGAGATACCGACTCTCGTGTACGTCAAGGGATACCAGAAACAGGAATGGCTGGTGAATCTACTTGAGAATTATGCGACAGAAAAGCTGATCATCGAGACTTTGGATGCGGATTACGAAGATGTCAAATCTTTAAATAATCTAGATGTTACTAACACTATGCGATGTGGAAAACATGTTAAGAATTGCGCATTACAAAATGTATTAAAATTATTTAACTGGTGGTCGCGACGCCAGAAGAATTGGGATCTTTTAAAAAAATAAATTATATATAATTTTACAATGCTTTATTTTCTTTTCCCCAATTCATTAGTTGTTAGTGGTTTTCCTCTCCTAATTTCCCCCACCACATTATAATTTTTTAAGGTAGGGTGTTGTCGTGTATAATTGGTTCATTTTCCACTTCATAGTCATTGGTATGATTTTTTATAACTTCTTTGTAAGCAGCGCGCTGACATTGGTGCTTGAAAATGTTGAAGGAAGGGGAATTATCCCTTTCTTTATAATTTTTTCATCTGCGCGCGCCGTCCAATTTTTCTAAAACGTTGCAAACGGAGTTAACGTTTTAACTAGTGTTACTAAGTCAAAATCAATCGAGTCTCATCGTTCAAAGCGACAACTTCAACAGTGAAAACAGTATACCTCTTACGGAGTAATAAGAACAATGGCTGGTCGCAGTGAAGACGTAAATAATTCTGAAAAGTGGATGTACACTCGTGATATTCCCGATAAGGGACTTCGCGGCTTTGAGGGAAGCAACACAAGTATGAATTATTACGCACCGTATCCTCGTGAAAAATCGGAACCTCGTTATACGACTAAACCTCGTGAAGTTTCATCGGACGAGCGCAAAACGTAAGTATTACTTTGGATAAATTTTTTAAAATTTATTTTTTTATAATTTTATTAATTTATCTACTTTATTTTTCCACAGTTTTAATAAATTGGAACCTCGTTATACGCCTCGTATCTTGGGCAGACGATTTGCCCTGACAGTCACGGCTTACAAGTATTTGGATATCGGAATCGGTGTGGGATCTACATCCTTTGTGGAATTGATTTTTGGCGACAATCGGGGAAATCAGATCGTGCTTCCGTGGACAACGTGGACCACGATCATCGAAAGACGCATGGATATCGAACAACTTATGCAGTCGACTGTCGGTTCATCGCTGTGTATTCAAGATCATCTAATTATAGAACTTGTTAAAATGCGTGACGCTAATATTGTAAAAGTTACGCTGCGTGATCCTGCGACATCCTTATACATGATACCAGCAACTGTATTATTTTTGTTTGAAATCGAACAATGTGTTGAACATGTATATTTCAATTTATGTCAAGATATACAGCATGTTAATACTAAGTATAAAAATTTTGTAACAATCTTGCGACAAAATCGTATCACGGATAAATGTCAGGCGAGAAAAGTACTGAGTGAGGTGTCCGATGGAAGTTCGCTCTTAGATTGCGAACTATTAGCTTACGGCTTAGATAACATTGTATATGACGCAAAAATGTAAATAACGAATAAAAATTGAATATTGGCATAAATAATGGCAAAATTATTTTTCAATCTTTCTTCCGTTTTCATCTAACATTAGCCTCCTTTATGTTTAAATTATATATGTTGCGGTAAAATGTCCTTTTTAATTATAGAAACGGTTCATTTAAAGAATTAATAAAATTATTAAAAAATAGATAAAAACTTTTATCTAAAATAGAATAATCTCATCACGGCATGTATGAACTTGTCCGTTCCTGTCTTCCACCCCCATTTCCCCACTATGGGGGACTCTATAGTTTGAGTCACGTAAAATATGGTTTTTTTTGTTGATTTTTTGTTAAACGTAGACCTAGAAAAAAAGGTCTTCGACGTCATCTCTTCCTGCGTTCAACTCAATAGTTTAAGTCACGTAAAATTTTATTAAATAATTATATTAATTAAATTAAGTTATAAAAATTATATTAATTTATAGGTTATAAATAATTAAATTAATTAAATTAGGTTATAATGAATCATAACCTAACTCAATTAATTTAATTATTTATAACCTATAAATTAATATAATTTTTATAACCTAATTTAATTATTATAATTATTTAATTAATGATGCAAACATGCCGCCATTCCCTCCACGCAGATGACGTCATCCCCTCTTCACGCCGATGACGTCATCCCCACCACGCCGGGGACGATGACGTCATACCCCCCACCACAAACTGGCCTAGAACGCCCTTACTTTGCCTACTGAAATTATTTTATACCATATGCTTTCTAATACTTATATGTATATAATTAATAACAATATATTAATAA
>NW_020212678.1:0-1450 GCF_003070985.1 Temnothorax curvispinosus
GCGTAAACGTAGTATGTGTATCTATATATTTCTGTAATTTTTAAGATCATATATAAACTGCAATAAGTAGCTTTTTTTAATATATCTTTTCCTTTTTACGAAATATTTTGTATACTACAAATTTTATTAGGTCAACCCAGTCAGAATAATGTAACCTTGATTCAAGGTTAATTCAACGTCGATATGGTTGACAGCTGGTTGAGTCGATAAGAAAGTCGATATTCCTGCAATATCGATCATGTCCAGTGTCGATTCAAGGTTGATTCAACGTCAAAGCGATTAATAGCGCTGTTTTGAGTGGGCGATATAAAATATATAATATACTATATTTTAATCGAATTTCAACCTTCGACGTTGAAACGACGTTGAAACGATAAGTTGAATAGTCGGTGATATTTTATACGCTTTCGACGTCGAATCGACCAGAATTACGACGTTGATTCGACATTCGGTTTTCGACATTGATTCAACGTCGAATCAACTAATCATTTCTGACTGGGAAGTTTTATTAGGTAGTAAAATTTTGTCAAAAAAACTTGTCATATATAATTTTTAATGGTTTTATTTTTGCCTTGTTACGAAATGTGAGTTTAATTCCAAAGCATTTCTCAAACATTTATAAGAGTAAACATTTAAGGGGATGCTGGAGCCGTAGCCGAACTCGATCGACGTCGGTAAAGAAGACCGGCGAACTATATCTGTCCCTGTATAGACAAAGATATAGACAAGGATAGCACGCTACATTGCACGCACACATACGCACGATGCACACCAACATTATACTTTTATATTACGCTTCCAAATCTTGATTTGGGGGGTTTATCGATGTTTTTCTTGTTGTGCAATTCGGGGGAACTTGTTTTCGCGTTCATACCAATGGTATATCTCTTATATGAAATGCATCTTGTGACGAGCTGACAGCTCGCCGCAACTCGAGACGCCATATTGGGATAAGAGTAGGATAATGAAATCTGTACTTCCGTAATTTTTTCTCGTTTTCTATATAAAATCGGAGTTTCCCCGAATCATTAATGTATGTACTGCAATTCTGGAGAAGGATTTTTAATTCTGTCAAATTAATACGACGCTACGTGCCGACAAAAAATGCCGGTAAAACAGACGGCTCCAGCATCCCCTTAAGAGGCTCAAATTCTACGGATATTTTCAGGCAGTTTCAAATTTTGCGTCATAAAAATTAACATCAGGTTAATCCAACCGTTTTTTCTTAAAACTCTATGAAAATATGAAACAAAAGACGATCGTGTCAATAGACTGCCATACAGTGTTTTTATTCCGGTAACTGCTTTGTTCCTTTTTCATAAAATAACTGCTTCATTGAAACGCTGGTAATTACATATTTGTGAACAATATTTTTCTGAAGGTATAATTATTACAGTTGACTTGATATATTATGTTTATTACATGATTAAAATTACAACCTTACAAGTTA
>NW_020212679.1:0-1672 GCF_003070985.1 Temnothorax curvispinosus
CTTTTTTCCTTTTTTTTTGAAAGCCAGGTCAAAAAACGACCAAAAAAGCGTCTTTTTTTTGCGTCAAGAAGTAATCAGGAAAAATAACAGTTTTCTTCAAAAAGTCAGAACAAGCCAGGAAAAAAATGCGGCTTTTTAAGATTTTTTTTCTTTTTTTTTAAGTCAAGTCGTTCAAGACGAGCAGCCAGGAAATCGTCAGGGAAAAATGAGAGCTTTTTTAAAAAATAGCGACATTTTTTTTGTGGTCAGGAAATAATAATTTTGCGGAAGAAAGCCGCTATTTTTTTTACCACTTCCTGACGCGAAAAAAAGACGCCATTTTTTCTGACCGCTTTCTGACTTCTTGGCATTAAAAAAAAAAGAAAAAGAAAGGCCGCAATTCTTTCGTGAAAAAAACCGCCATTTTTTTTACTACTTTATGATGCGAAAAAAAGCGTCATTTTTTCCTGACCGTTTTCTGACCTGGCTAACAAAAAAAAAGATTTTTTGCGAAAGAAAGCCGCCATTTCTGACCGCGAAAAAAAACTGTCATTTTTTCCTGACCATTTCCTGATCGTCGAAAAGAACGCCATTTTTTCCTGATCGTTTCCTGGCCGCGAAAAAAGGCGCCATTTTTTCCTATCTTTTGACCGTGGAAAAAGCCGCCATTTTTTCTCTGACCATTTTTTGATTGTCGAAAAGAACGCCATTTTTCCCGATCGTTTCCTGGCCGTGAAAGAAGCCGCCATTTTTTTTCCTGACTATTTTTCTGGCCGCGAGGAAAAGCCGCCATTTTTTCCCGACCAGTTCCTGACTGCAAGAAAAGCCGCCATTTTTTCCTGACTATTCCTGAGCCAGTTTCTGGCTGCAAAAAAGTCGATATTTTTTCCTGACTATCTTCTGACCGTGAAGCCGCCATTTTTTCCTGAATATTTTTCTGGCCGCGAGAAAAATCCGCCATTTTTCCCTGACTAGTTCCTGACTGCAGGAAGAGCCGCCATTTTCCCTGACTATTTCCTGACCGCGGAAAGCCGCCGTTTTTTCTTAGCCGCCATTTTTTCTTGGCAATTCCTGACTGCAAAAAAAGGCCGTTTTTTTCCTGACCATCTCCTGACTGTAAAAAAAAAGTCGCCATTTTTTTCTGACTATTTCCTGACTGCGAAAAGCCGCCATTTTTTCCTGACCAGTTTCTGACTGCGAAAAGCCGCCATTTTTTCCTGACCAGTTCCTGACTGCAAAAACCTGCCATTTTTCCTTGAGCAGTTCCTGACTGCCCGGGAAAAAATGGAGGAGATCTGACCATGTCTGATTTGATAAAATGAGATACAACGAGATCTGAAATTCAAGTAAAGTCAGATCTGATTGGATACAATTTTATCTCGCCAGATCTGTATGGCCATATCTGATCACATGCAGCCAGATATGCTAAAATGTAATCCGATCTCACCAGATCTGACCATTGCTGCCGTTCGATATTGAATCGCAGATCCAATCGGATCTCTTCCGATCTAATCGGACATTATCTGATTGCTTCAGATCTCCTGAGGTACGAGCAAACATCACGCCTCAGATCTTGCCGAATCTGAGCAGACCTAGCCAGATATATCTTGATCTCACCATATAAGGCCAATCTTAGCTTACAAAGTTGTGTTGCTGATCCAATCAGATCTCTTCCGATCTTGTCGGATCTGAC
>NW_020212679.1:1682-6024 GCF_003070985.1 Temnothorax curvispinosus
TGTGTTGCTGATCCAATCAGATCTCTTCCGATCTTGTCGGATCTGACCAGACCTAGCCAGACATATCTTGATCTCACCATATAAGACCAATCTTAGCTTACAAAGTTGTGTTGCTGATCCAATCAGATCTCTTCCGATCTTGTCGGATCTGAGCGGATTTCGTCAGTGTAGGACTTATAAAAATTTCGTTATCTCGAATCGTCATTATATTATAATTTTTACACCCAAAATGTTAAACATTATATAAAATATAAATAATAATATTAATTCTGTAAAAGAATAAGCTTAAATGAGATTTTTGACAAAAAAATCGATTCTTAATTTATATATAAATTAATTAAAAATATATAGTTTTCTCAATTAATTTAAATTTATTGAAATCATATACATTAAAACATACATATATATGGGACGTTCCATGTCAACCGGGACAGGGCCGTCTCCAAAATTCTATTGAACCGATTAAAATGGTTTAGGGCTTAAAATCTTTGTTTTAAAAGATTTTAATTAAGCCCGGGCCTAATAAACCATTTTAATCGGTTCAATAGAATTTTGGAGACGGCCTTTGTCCCGGTTGACATGGAACGTCCCATATAATATATATATATATATATATATATATCATATTTAGTTCTGATGCCAATTTGAGAATGATAATTATTTAATTTTCATCAATTTCGACGCATATCAAATATTTGAGTCGAATTATTACATTATGTTAAATTATTCTATTAAGAAAGTATACGTACTACCAGATAACATTAATTAATATATATATAGCTAGGAGTATAAAAAAATTATGTAAAATAAGACAATTTAAAAAATAATAATTTTCAAAATTTTTAAAATAGCATGAAAATTAGTACAATTAGTTGAAATTTTGCACAGATTATTTTTTTTGTTATTTTATATAGGGGTTGAATTGGAATGAAAACAATTCGGAAAAATAACGGACACTGTAATATAACATTATATGTGGTTTACGTGATTGTTTTCATCGAATGTGGTATTTTACATATGTAGTTTCCCACTCTTACTAATTTACACATATAATCAATATCTTTTACTTGAACAATATAAAAATAATTTTCTTCTTTTATCGGTAAGATATGATTTACTTTTGTCTTGGTGTCGCGATGATAAAACATTTTTGTATGAATTACCGTTAAAGGACGGAACATGAAAAATACATTGTCGAGCATTGTAAAAAATAATCTGATCGAACCGTATTGTTTCGATTCAGCATCTCTTATTTTAAATTCAACGTTGTAACTGTTTGTTTTTAAAAGTGTATGTCTCTCGGATGTATAAATTTCGGAAAAAATTCTGGCTCGACTGTAAATGAGTACATCATTCCCTTCAATTTGTATCATTTGATTCACTATACCTGAAGGAGATGTTAAAAACTCACTTCTGATTTCAATTTCACTAAGGGCGATTTTTAAAAGTTTACCAATAATACAATAATCTTGCATATTTTCTGCTGATGACGCATGTTCTGTAACTTTATTTTTCAGTACTTGAGCACCTTGAACAATTGTTATATTATTAATCAACTCTTGTCCGATGTGCTTAGTACCATGAACGATGCGTGAAAGAAATCCATTAAAGCCCTCAAAAGGAAAGGCCGACCAAGCCCATAAAGGACCCCATCTCTTCACGCAAAGTCCAAGATGTAATAACATATGAACATTGTAGGTTAACTGTCTGTCACCATAAAGCCTTTCTACATGACTTACGAATAACCTAAGCAAGGTTTCTGTTTCTTCGATATCCTCACTTGAAATATTATCTCCAAGAAGAATATAAATAGCTTTTGAAAGTAGAAGCCAATGTTGAACATATTTATCCGGTAAATATTCGGCCATTGTAGGTAAAGAGTAAAATAAAAGCCAAACATACCATTCGAATGCTTTATACAAGTGCAAGAGAGACAACGATCTTGGCATTCGGTGAAAGGTATCAGGAGGTCGAATTTTTAACAGAAACTCATTAATGTCATTTAACGAACTTTTCACACACCATTCTCCCTTTGATTCATACCAAAGATTCGTGAATTGCTTTACTGGTCCAAGAAGTACAGAATGCATGAACTCCGGTACCATACACGTGCTGATGTCAATAACAGGAAGAGTCGAAATAATGGTAATTCCTTTTATACCCCTAATATTATTTTGTGCTCTTGTAAGTACTTTTTTCCCTTGAACTTTCATTCTCTTGCTAGTTCTAAGAATAATCTGTTGTTCCTTAATAAACGGATATATACGCTTACGTTTCTTGTTTGGTAATATTTTGCACTTTCGAGTTTTTATTTCGCAAAGGTTGCAACCGTAGCGTCCATTAAAATTTAAAATATTTTGTATTTGCGCCCTGGCTGGAGCATCAGCTACTATTAATGGAACAACAACTTTAGAATTATGTTGTGTTTTATTTATTGGATAAATCCAATTGACACCTTCATTAAAACAGGTTTTGAATTTTTCGCAGAAGGGTTGAAGAAACGAGTTCATTAAAGGCTTATGATTATCGTACCATATCCCAATAATGATCACAAAATTATTCCTCAAATTCTTTGGAATCTCAGCAATCGTAAACATTAATGGCCAACAACTTTCTGTAGAACTTTTCTTTAGACATACACCATCTGTGTTCAATATCAATGTTAAATCGTATGATCCTCTTTTGTGCGCTTCTGAATAATTAACTCTCAAGTATTCTGAACTATCAGTGATATCTGTAATTACACTATCATCACGAGGTTCATGTTGTTGTACAATTCTATACAGATTCCTGTGTTCAAACATATATTTTATCTGATCCACGGCATCCAGCTCGTAAAAAACACCAGTATTTCCATCACTCAGTGGACACGTTCGACATTTTTGGACTGAATGTCCTGTTTCATCATCATCATAACATATTTGACAGCTTTTACAATAATAGTGTTTTATGACAGCACATGGAGGAGCTACATCTGTGATGTATTTGAATAATTTAAAAATAGTTTTAGGCATATTATTAGGAACCGGAAGCATATCACAAACTGTTTTTAATGTATCTTTCAAAGCGTTTTTGGTCAATTTATGTTTTACGTGTAATTGCAGAAGTGATAGAACCGTTTCATCCGTTGTTTGTCTACTATTTTCATAAACCATCGACTGTTCTCGAAGTTCAGTGTCATCATCCTCATCACTCTCACTGTAATTCTGAGTAATATCAATATCGCTGTCAGAATTACTACTCGAAGCACAAATGGAAGGTTCATCATGTTTAGAAAATATCTCCTGATTATTATCATCATCTGGTTCAGTAACACTGCTATCATCATCATCGTCATTGCTGAGTATGTAATTTTCTAACGCAATATCGTCATTTATTTCGTCATTGGCATTACTGATGTCAATTATGTTTTCACAGTTTGATTCTGGCAAGACTCCTGCATTTTCTTCAATGGCATTTGCATTTAAGTGAGACAAATTTGAATATCTTGATATTGTCCTCAAGGGAACCTATGAAAAAAGCAAAATAAATTGCAGTAAATCTTGTAAAATATTTCCTATATATAATTAGTAGTTTCAGCCATTATATATAGATTTGTTCCACATAAAAACATGGGCAATTCGACCAACTATTATAACACCTTTCTCTCTTATAATTTATTTGAATAAAAAATTATACTGTTTGTATATTTTTATCTGAGTTTGTTAACGGTTACAGTTGTGTACATACCGGAATGCTTTGGTCCATCTGCCATGTTTTATATTTTTTTCTGGGCTGACAATCATTATTGTCATTAAAACTGTCATCACTATCAGACATGATGAATGGTGGAGCAACAAATGTAGGAGGCAATAATCTATATCATATTATTATTATTACTATAAATTAAATAAAAGAGAGGAAAAATAAATTAAAATGTGCATTATGCATAAAATATGTCTCATACCAAAATCAGCACCGTAAAAACATCTAAAATATATTTTCGAATTTAAACGTTCGTTCTACTTCGACATTAGTGGAGGATAATAGTTGACGATCGACAGTCGCGCGCAACAAAATTTGTAACATTTTGGGATAAGACATTAGTTGTTTTCCATTTACATCAAAACTCAGATAATAATCACTTGTGACGTCATAACTCAGTTAAATGCACGTTCTTTTTGCATGCTGGCAAGTGAGATTCAACTGAAGATATGTCATTTTGTATTTACCTGCTTATTTTGGTGACAAAGCTATTGCATAATAATACAGGTCCAAAGCGGCGCCTCACTTTTAATGTGATCGAGTTTATTAAATTCATTAAAGCACATGGTCTCGAGTTTGGATAAAAACTCGAGTTTTC
>NW_020212680.1:0-1972 GCF_003070985.1 Temnothorax curvispinosus
GCATATCGCACGTAGCTTTCGCTGTGTAAATGTATCACGCTTTAACTCCGATTTTCGCGGAACTTCGAGCTCGCGCACTTCTGCTTAGTTCTTATTTTTGGCTTGCACTTTGTACACTGCACTTGTGAAAAATACACGTCCTTTCTTGCAATTGCTTTATTCTAACTCGCTTTCGTGCTTCTTCCTGCCTTTCCCAAAACGACAAAATTCGGCAAGTGCTGCTTCGCACAATTATTGATACCTACAACATATATTTTTTTCATAAAAATTGGTCGAGCCGTTTTCGAAAAAGAAATTTTTTGTTTTTTTTCTTTCTTCCTTCATAACTTCTTCAAAAATATAATTTCAAGGTCAATATTTGCAGGAGTTCAAGGTCACATGGGTACTAACTTACGACTCCAATATCAACTTCATACTTGCAGGGGCAATTTTTACATGCTTATCCCCCTATGCCCTTTTGTTTCTGTCATTAATGTTTTCCCGAGTGCTTTATATTCTTCCAACGTAACAGAAGGCAATTCATTGATGAGAGGCTTTAAAATTTAATTTTAGGTATAGCTCTTATTTGCAACTTTTATTTAGTACCCATGAAATTACAGTCAAATCAAAATCTGTCTATACTGACGCACATATTTACCTGGTTTCAGTACAAGGTAGATATTATAATCATATTTTACGGCAGCTTGTTTGATGATATCAATACGATGAAAAATATCGGAACATGATCTGACTGTCAGATCACCAGTTACATATTACTCTACATTCCTAAAAATTGCTGCAAAAGTAAGTCGCTTGTAGCAATTTTTTAGGTGTTATGTCCTCGGGTAATTTCACATAATAAACATAATCCATCACAATTGCTGAACATCTTTCTAATAGTTTTTCAACTGAAAAAGATATAAAATTTATTATTTTCTATACATAATCAGACAATACGCATATCTCAAATAGGGACATTATGTTCACTGAAAAGATAAATATTATTTGTTGTAAATAAATTATACCTGAAATTGTCGTCAAGTGATGATCTTTCCTTATTTATAATCCCTTTTTTCCCCTTATTTTCCGCGACTTCTTTGTCAAACAACGAATCTTTCAAATGGTCAGTATTCAAGGTCCCAGCTGTTACGTAAATAGGCGGCTATAATAATAATTTACTTCTCAGACATTCCATGTAATTTCGTATCTGACAATAATAATTAATCACTTTACCTGTATACTGTCAGCAACTTTTAGATGTCCACAACTGCACGTTCCTCGTGATTAAAGCTGTATGCACGCCACTCCAATTTGAAAAGTTGTTATTGTAATTCCTTGAATTAAAGTATCTAGTACAACTCTATTTAACCGATAACCGAAGAGATAAAAAGGATTTGTACCTAAATTTTCGAGATTTATAAAATAACTGCTCTTTGACACTTTCAACAGTCTGCAAAAATGCATAAAATTCAGTTTCTTATATCCACAGAATAATTATTTAAACAGAAACATAGCATCATCTATATAAACACCCTAAAAGTAAATAATAATCATTGATTCAGTGTTTGCATTATGTTGCAGTGTTATTGTGTAACGTTCAGCCAGTGTGAAAAAGTTCTCACATAATGCAAGTAATAAATATTAAAACACTTCCACTAATTGAACGTAACCCAACATCATTACAACATAATGCAAAAGCAGTAATTATTACTTACATATGCTTATATGGGTGTTTTTACGTAAATAGAGTTTTTTCGGATTGCAAATCTCTCAATTTCAAACATACCTAAAAAAATTTTTTTTTCTGTTTTTGAGTGAATATAGAAGCAGAAACATACCCTGACAGCCAGCGTACTACAACATCAAAAACCTGAAAGTAATGGCTTATTTATCAGTAATCTGGTAAAGTGCGGTAATGAGTCGACTTTGCATGTCTAGTAAAATATTGAATTACCTCAACAATAATTGATTTTGAGAGGAAAAGTCAAAAAAA
>NW_020212680.1:2072-3121 GCF_003070985.1 Temnothorax curvispinosus
ACCGTATTTGATTTTATTTTGCCGTATTTTACCGTGTTTGATTTTATTTCGTCGTATTTTACCGTGTTTGATTTTATTTCACCGTATTTGATTTTATTTCACCGTATTTTACCGTGTTTGATTTTATTTCACCGTATTTTACCGTATTTGATTTTATTTTGCCGTATTTTACCGTATTTGATTTTATTTCGCCGTATTTTACCGTATTTGATTTTATTTCGCCGTATTTTACCGTGTTTGATTTTATTTCAACGTTTTTTACCGTGTTTGATTTTATTTCAACGTCAAACCCATGAATGGCCAGGTGAATGACATGCCAGTAGACTGACATTTCATGGTTGAATTAATCTCACTTTCTCCTGAATTGACATAAACCAATTTCCATTAAAAATCAAGTTTAGCCTACCGAATATCATCAGAATTTTACCACTAAAAGGAAAAATTTACTGCGATATAATAAAAAAAGATGTGCCAGGCAAATGACGCGTAATTTTATGACATACCTTTTCTCAAGTGAAATACACGATTACGATTGTATCACGCTCAAAACAACCAACCACCAACAATGTAAACAACACACCTGATGTCCAATTCTTGAAATCTCCACACCAGGGTACGGATCATGAAAATTATAGACAATAGACAATAGACTGCAGGGAGTGGGCGATCTAGTGAAATTCATTAGTCTATGGTCATGTTTGTAGTACCGTATCATCACAGTATATACAGTAGCGCAACCCGGCACCGAATGACAGCCATTCGCAGCTTAACTTATCGGAACTTGTGGTTATAGGTTATAATTTCTTCGAAGCTCTCATTTTTATTCCAGGCTTTCAATCTCAATTTCAAAGGTACGTTATTGTTTGTGCACGTCTTTTGAAGAGTGGGAACATTTCATTTCGTAAATATTACTTATACAACTGTTTATATTAGAAAATGAGGTGACAGCATTTTTACATTTTTTCAATTATTACTAATTATTTTACATTCCCACTCTTCATTAGTACCTATACTTTACTCCTGTAAAAGGATTTTGCGATCTATAAAGC